>NC_050477.1:8050721-8165721 GCF_013373865.1 Monomorium pharaonis
ATATCAAGTTAGATTCTTTCGCGGATCTCATCTTTGAATCGAATAAATAGCGAAAAGAAATCCATATTCTGCATAAAAAATATCGTTGAATTGTTCTATTGTAATGCTAAAATTAATATATTTTATGCATCTAATTTATTTTTATAATACATTTATTATAAAAATAAATTAGAAATAAAAATAAATTCTATTTTTTTATGCATAGATATCTACTTTTAATTAATGATCTAGGAATAAGGTCACTGGATAATTGAAAGGATTGGTTCAACACACAGGCAATTATTCACTTTCAGATTAAAGTTTATTTTTATTGTTTTTACAAAACGTACATTAACTTAGTGCTACAGCAAGCTTTTCAATTGAGATCTGTCGCAAAAAGTTTAATCTCAACGAGCACTCCAAGGTCCTCAATTTCTATAATACAGCCGTAATTACTAATTTGTCATATGTTCAATTATTTTCTCAAGACAAAAATCTTAACTGAGCAACTAGTCATCTCGCGCACGCGGGCACACGTGGATGACAGCAAAATTCCGTTAGAGACCGAGGGGCTCCGCATATCTCACAAACTCTATTAATATGTATGATTGGCCACAATCATACAGGAGAATAGATTCCCGCGGGGCATTTGCGGAATACGTTGCAGCAGGGGCAGATGTTGCCGGCTCGTGTCACCGCATAAATCGTAAAACGCCGCCAATTAGTCGATCCTACCAATTACACGACGTGAAATTAGAAACCACCAGTGGCATGTCAGTGTGTTGGCTCTGCCGCTGATCTATCACGAATCCTATTATGTGCTCGTCCGCGTCAAACGTATGTCAGTCGATGATTGATATATTTTTTCAAGCAATATATATATATATATATATATTTGTATTTGTGATTGAGACCATAAGCGTTATTAATGGTGAAACCATTGTGAAATTTGACTACAGTATATGTACAATTGTACATAATAATAAAATCTACAGTTTGCTCGCGTGATTCACAATAAGATAATTTAAAATGTCGCTGTTAATATATCGATGACGCAATTTTTTAATCTTTTTACATTAATAATAGCTTGCAAATATAAAAATAGTACAGATAGATATAATTGATACAATATATATGTATATATATTAATTGGTGTTCTATTTAAACTTATGATGATAATAATAATTAATCAATAGGGCTCGTTGATTAAAAGCAGAACAAAATACTTAGCTGTCTTGCTAAAATTCAGATATGTAACAATGTAATAGGATAATTTTCCTTTATCTTCAACAGATGTTATTGCAGGAATAATATTGACAACAGAGAAAAAATTTGAAAAGGAATATTGACAGATATCAGTTTTTATTTTGATTTTTTCTCATAGCTTATAATATAAAAAACATTTCTGCAATGATTTATAATATTATCAATATATGTGTGCAATTGATTTAAAAATATTTTTTTATTAATACAGAAAATAATAGATACAGAGAAGGAGTCCTTTTTTAAAAGAAAATTGAAAATTTTCAAGAAAGTTTCTTAATTGAATTGCGTTTGAGAATACATTTCTGGAAATTCTAGGATTTAAGAGGATAGAAATAATAATATGATCGTTGACATCCATTCTATTATTATTAATCCGTACCGTACGGCTGTCCGTTATTTCCCTTTAATACGATAACCGTCTCCGCGAAATTCCGTCGCTGTAGCGCCCACCCAACTTGCGGTACCGGCATTCTCCGGCGCTCATTGACGCTCTCGCGGTGCTGAATAAAATGACGCTAACTCGCCGCGAGGTGTACCGTACGTTGCACGCGGAAGAGCGGGTGACGTGTCAGTCGATATAATCGCGAATGGCAACGGTTGTGGGAGGAAATGGAGGAAGAAGTAGTTTCGCAGTAGGACAAGGAAGAGCGGCAAACGAAGCGGCGAGCAGGCAAAGACGAGAAAGACAAAAGCGCGTTAGGAAAAGCGAGAAGTCGGAATGAAAGGGGAGAATGAAGATGAGGAAGGGAGAGAAATGCATAACATGAAGTTAAAGGGAGAAAGAGGCAGAGAAAGAGAGAAAGAACGAAAGCATAGAACATCCGTGAGGTGTGGTGGCAGGTGAGCGGGTGTGCGCGTTTCACGTTGGCATTTGCTAGTGGCGATACGTCGCGGAGAAAGGAAGAGGACGAGTCTCTCCTCTCGTCGGGATGACGAGGAACGAGGAAGAGCCGCGGGAGAAGAGCGAGAGGAAAAAAAAAAGAGGAGCGAGCGGGGGCGAGAGAGGATTTGCCCCGAAGAAAAGAGTCACCAGGCACGTTATACCGGCATTTACCCCTCTTCGTTCGTAGCGCCAGGGGCTGGGAGGGACGAGATACCCGGGCCCGACGAGAAGATGCACAGAGAAGCGCAGGACGCGAGCACACCCACCCTCTACGATGGGCCGAGCAACGATATATTACTCGCGCACCTCGTGACACCTCACCTGCCGGCTTGCTGCCTCTCTCTTCCGTTTCTCCTTCTGCCGGCCTATCGACCTCCTTGTTTCTCTCTCTCTCTCTCTCCCTCACTCTCGGAGCGCGTAGCCTCGGACTGCATTTCCTCGTGGGTGGATCGCAGCCCGCGGCTACGTCCGCAACTGCGGAACAAAGTCCGCGTTCGCGGAGGAGCTAACAGTTCACCGTGGAGATCGTAAAACGCTGCTTATCCTGATCGACTTTGATTTCCCGGAAACCGCGCGGTGACAAAAGGTCACGACTAGATTACATACGACCCGCACATCAAAAATCGATTAATCGCTAAGAAATCATAATAGAAATCAAATATTATAGTAATAAAGCAAATTTCGGGAATTCAATGAAATCTTTATAGCATTATGCAGGTATATGATCTGTCTTGCATTTCTTGGTAATCACGAATGTCGCTCATAACTAGAATGTAGAAATCCACGATGATGCACGGCGTAATAATCGATAACAAATAGCTAAACGTTTCGCTGGCTGGGGACGAACAAGAAAAAAACACGCCGCCGTACCCGGGTCAAATAGTTCGCGCTCCTAGTCGATCGAACAGATGTGCGAACAGATTCGATCTGTCAGCGCGTATACATCATGATTCATTGTCATGCGCCACGACGTAAAGTTACGTATTCTCAGAAACAGCGACGGGAGACCGACGATTAAAAATAATCTACTTGTGATTCGCTGTAAAAAAAAATTAAATATTTTTCATATTAAAATTTTACACCGGTAACGCGTAAATCCGAGGGATGGCCGCTTTTCGAATTGGATCGACGCGTTCTTAGCTCTCGTCGTGTTAGCTATCGGAGAGAGAAACTCGACACTCGGCGAATGGGTGCTCTTTACCTCCCGCGGTCCGACACTAATATCCTTACCGTATTGCCGTATCGTCGAGGAGGCTAACGTTGCGCAATGGCTTTCCGCCGGGATACGAGCGAGCACCTACTTTCTCGCGAGCGATAAAACGGATGAATTATTAATGACGTTAATGACCGTGCGTGACGTCTGTCGCCGTTTGATAAGGCGCGCTTGGGTGAGAGTCGCGGGGCCCTCGAGTCCGTCCAACGGTGACGGGGTATTTTTAAGGAGGTACCGCACGCAGTGACAGAGACTGACCACCATAAAGTATACGCGTAATAGCTTCGTTATCTGTTTAACAATAATATGTATTCTCGCGGGGAAACAGTTTAAACTCCGAAACTTGTCGCGATAGAAATTGAAAAAGAAAGTAGCGGAGGAATGAATATAGTGTTTCAAACTGAAGGAGATATCGCGATACACGTTTGTGCGGCGTTGAAATCGTAGCAGATATAGGCATTCTTTCATTCGTGCCCGCTGCGTAACTTCTCAAGCGGAACGTTGTCGCGCGAGAAAACGGTTTTCCCTTCCTTCGGCTGCCGGCGCAATTTTATCGTCCACGGTGCAACCGCGCCACATTCCGTCGCGCAAAGTCGAAATCCCGCGGGCCGCGGTGCCGGAGGAAGAGGCGGGGTATGAGAAGCCGGCGACATTTAACTCGGCAATCGGTAGGACACCTGTGACATTTCATTAAGTGCCGCATGGCCGCGCTCGGCGCGGCAACGGAGCGACAGCGTGTGGATGCGGACGGGAATAATAAAAACGATGAGGGACGGCGGCACTCGGAGAGAGCAATGCGCGCAGCGGAGAGATGCAGCCGATGGCGAACGGCCGAGAGAGAAAGAGGGAGAGAGAGAGAGAAAAAAAAACGGGAGAGAAACACGCCGGTCGGTGTTCGCGGCGCAAAGTGGATTCATTATGCGGTGGTCCCGCGGAATCTGCCGCATTTGCATCGCGGTAGCACTCGCGGCCGTACACCGAGGAGGACGCGGGCATTAGTCCGCGTCCTCGGATGCCGCGGCGCGCATTTAACATCGGTAACGGTTCGCGAATCGCCGTGTCCGCTGGCTGCGAGAGCGTCGACTGGTCGTTTCCGGACAGCGCGACTGCGAGCCTCCTCAGACGATTGATATTCGTACTGCTAATGCTCATTCCAGAAGAGATTGTCGCGTAAAAGAAAGCTTTCGCAAACAGGAAATAGCTTGTATTTGCATATTGAATAAGTACAATAACATGACGGATAATTTATTATAATTGATATATAATAAAAGTTTATATCGAATTTTTTTCAATGAAGAAGACCGCTCTAAACTTTTCAAAATAAAATTAATCTTTAACTTTATCAAAGACTTTATGAAAATTGCTACATGATCGGGAATAATATTTCCGGATTGAGGATAATAATAAATGTGTTCTTTAATAAGGTTGTTGAAATAATCCAAAATTTTAATTAAGGGAATTTGATCCAGTTTAATGTATGTTTTTCATGTGCATTAAATTGCGTATTAGATGTAACATATATTTGTGTATAATTTTGAGTACCATGAGTGTTTAATACACCGCTTCGTGAATTTTAAATCACGCCGTTGCATATTTTAAATCAGATTCGGTTAACCGTAATTGACTTTCCGCGCGGTATTAATTTCAGCAATAATTTTGTGCTATTAATTTAATGGCATGTTCAACAATGGCCGATTTCACACGGCTCGAGCGTAAACACCCACCTTCGTCCGGCCGCGCATAACAAGCACGGATGCATAGTCCCGATACACACGTAAATCACGTAAAAGTATCGGATCTCTGCGGATTACGCGTTAATTTAATCGATCTCATAAACCCGCATTAACACTTAAATATCGCGATCTCAATCAATCACGCTATAATATCGATTACAATAACTAAACTATACCATAATGTTAATGACGCAGGAAATTGACACCATATACAAAACGATTATTATATTATTTCCTAAAGGATTTATATTTTTGCGAATCTGTTTGCATTAAACATTTTGAATACAGCTTACTGCACGTTATGTTTTGTCGGATATGAAATGTAAATGTATATTCATTTTTAAGCTTTATTTTTTTAAGTTTATCGCCGACTTAACCGCGGATTTCTGCTCGAATTTTAAACAAAGCAATGATATTGAAGAAAACACAAATCCTAATTAGATCGGAAGATATACATTAACTATTAATTATGATAAGTTTAATTATGATAGCTATTATGAGCGTCAGATGTTATTAAACCATGCATGCAAGGTTTTTTATAACTTATAATAAAATTTAATATATTATGTTTAAAAAAATGTAAATACGTAATGTATAAAAAGATAAATTTATTACAATATCTTTTTACAATTATAAATTTCAACAGTGACTGTCGTAATATCGAGAGAATACATGAATATTGCAATTAATATTAATTAATAATTGCAATTAATACTAATTAATATAATTTATTAATGATCGGAGATTATATAATAATGAAACAATTATTTACTGTGTCTGGTGATAATCCCTCGTAGCGGTAAATTGTAGAGGTTTTTCGCGCTTTTCTCAATGTGCCCCAATAGTTTACAATTTTATTTGACTTCCCTATTTTTCTTTTTTTAAGTTCCCTTAGACTTGCGGCAACTCTGTTATTGCACGCAATTAAGAGTCAGTCCGTATAAAGCGGTGAACTCGAATGGCCGAATTGTAATTGCCATTATTAAGTTTCCGGGAACCTCGCGGTGCAGCTTTATCGAGGGGCAACCTCGCGCAGACTGCACGACTTGCACGCTGTCATTGGCCGAGACGTTGGCCGGGCCCCTCCTCGGCGAGGTGCCGGTAATTAAAGATATTATCAACGGTGCGTGTCGCCCCGATGCACGTGAGAGGCGACTCATACACACGTGTGCGCACGTACCATGCCGCGTACGTGGTACGTACCCAGCAACGACAATGAAGGAGGACGACGACGACGACCGTAGGAAATCATGAATGCATCGCCTTACTGCGAAATTCACAAACAATCGCGATTCGTACCTTACTCGAGAAACAACATTCGTGATGTTTATAAATATTTTTCGTATGATTGTCAAATTATAAAGGTTGCAACTTTTCGTAGAAATTAAATAATATTAATTAAATTAAGATTTAAGTTTTGATATAAGAAAATTTAGGGGATTCCCCTTTTTAAGAATAAAATGTTGATTTAGGAAGAAATAACGTAATACCTAATGTATTTATATTTTATCTACTATTGTACTGCATAAATTTTTGTCATTAATTGTGAAAAATACACTTTATAAAGATGCAATGTGAATTTTTGAATTAAGATAGAAAAGTCGTATTAATTGCAAATCGTTAAGTAGAATAACCATCAAACTTTCGGAAGAGAAAAAAAAAGAAAGTTTTGTTATAGACAATTTCGTATATATGTACAATTTGCTAATCGCATTAGTGCGAACATAACGCACAAATGTAATATTTTACAGAGTATTATTTATGCATGTATCAGATATAGCACATATGTATTCACGAGCGCAAAGTACCGGCAGGATATTGAGCCATCATCGCAGATCCGGGAATTGTGCGGGGCGGTCCATAAAACGCGGCTCCGCGTTAGGCCTCCGTCGGGGTAATTTACAATGCTGGACATCGCTGCCGGTTTATTACCAAGTTGTTTATTTTACGGTTGCTATGTCCGTGTGTGCGTTTCACGATATCTCTCTCTCTCTCTCTCTCTCGCTCTCTCTCTTTCTCCCTCCTCTCGTCTTTCTTCGACATCTCCAACAACCAATGCATGGTTCATCTTTTTCTCCTTCTTTATCGTTTCTCTCTTTCTCTCTTTCTCTTTTCCCGCGATGCATCTACCGGAACATACGGACGACGTTGGTCCTTTTGCCATGCTTTCAATGACCCGCAGCAGCCTTCCTGCTGTCTTCCCTCCCCCGCGATCTTCTCCTCGTCCTTCGCTCTGATCGGATATTGGATGGTTTCTCATCTTTGCTTCGTATAGTTCTACTTGTACTTTACTACGTGGCTACGCGGGGAACGCACTGTGCATATAGTTGCAAATTGCGTTCTAGCAACCGCCGTATACGGCGAAACGACCGGCGGGATTATCTCCGAACATTGTTTAGGTGGTTACCCAGCTGTCCGCGGCTGAGTTGCTCGGAGAGAGAAACGAAGCATCGGGATCTGCGAGTTGGAAATCGATAAAAGTGCGAAAAAAGCCATAACTGTCGAACGGTAATGACGGTTTTGATGAAACTCACGTTTTGCATGATCGACGAATCATCATCATCTGGACTGTCAGCGCGATTATCGAGTCTCAGATCGCAATAAAGTCGCAATCAAATCAAACGAAACTTCGCCGCAACGTAGGTAACTCTCTAAGCTGAGCGTGCACCTGTCATTGTATGAGGTCACTCACGAGAGAGCTACCTACATCTATCATCGGTGCAGTCACGATCTCAGATACACGGAGAACGATCCCCGCCGGTCGTTAATTCCCTTAGAATTACTTCCGAACATTATTTATGGACTTCCACATGAAGGAAAGAAAACTAGAGAGATGGTTTATCGTGCAGTGGAAATTTGTGAATCTAAACAAAACGGTCGGGGATAAAAGTGTTGTTGTGTTATCAGCAAATCGTCTTACATAACACGCGAAAAGATGTTATGTGAGAGAACTATTTGTGCTTCTATGGCGCGGTGCAGTCACGAGTTCAGGAACGGCGGGAACGAAGAGACTTGATTATCTCTGAACACGCGCATTAATCTCACTAAGATTATCTCGGCACATTGTTACCGGCTGTCCGCGTTGAAACTCCTTCGAAAACGAAGATAAAAAACATCGGAGCGTTTTTACCATAAAGAGGGAAAGTTGATAAAATGAATGAGAAGAGGCTAATAATTGATTAAAATTAAATAAGCGAGACATGAACTCGATTTAAAAAGAAATAACATTACACGGAACTCGTTTAATAGAAGTCTTTTCATTAAAATTTAACTCGGAATTCTCAAGAGACCCCATACAATTCTCCGCATCGTTCATCGCGATCGTAGAACCTGTCGAGCGATTCTCGTACATGCCTGAGGATCGAGCGGCGAGCTCCCGAAGGGCGGACGTGCACTTGCCGGTCGCATTGCACGAGGTCATCCAGAAGATAGAGGGGCTGAGAGAGAAAGAGAGAGAGAGAAAGAGAGAGCTACCTGCATCCGTGCAGTCCGGTGCAGTCACGAGCGGGCCAAGTGAAGCGAAGGGGTAGGGCGAGAGCGGGAAACGAGGTAGAGATCGACCGGCCGACCGTTCCTGTCTACCGTCCGTGTCGGGCCGAGAGAACCGCGAGATTATGGCCGCGTGTAGCCGGGGAGGAGAGCGACTTACTATCACCGCTTAGGCGCGGTGGGTGTCGGTGCCGGGGCGTGTGAACGCTGTGACATATGCGGTGTGTCGCTTTCTTTAATCGCCTCTGGCCGCACCAGGTTCGTACACATATATTGCTGAATATACCCATTCGCTTCGACTTACCGCGCGATTCGTCCGCATTTTACAGCGTGTCCTCCTCACCGTTCCGATCTGGTTAGATGCGCGCTCTATCACCTAACCGTTTACCTAATATAAAGAAGATTACTTTCTCATACGCAGAATATTGGAAAAAAAGCATTCGAAAACAAATTTTGCAAAGAAGAATAGATACACAAATTATGAGAAGTAGATAATTAAATATTAGATATATTATTCATAATTATTTATTTGTATATGATTACATCTTATTTGGAGAGAAATGTAAAAGTCTGACCAATGTTATTTTAGGCTACTGAAATCTGTGCGTCTTTATCATTTAAATATAGCATTTTAACAAATTTTTAATAAATAAAACGATCGATTTTAATCATCGATATTGGTATACTAATTTGATATTTTTAAATCGTAAGGACAATAATACTTTTTAGATAAATTAAAGAAGTTTTAAAGAATATGTTTTTATTACTCTTGGGGAAAATGTCAGAGCTATTTTATTTGACAAATGTTCTCATTAGCTTTTTTCATCATTACGAAGCAATTCCTCAATTCAATTAAGTCGTAGAATCATCCACATTATTTCTTACATCTTTATCGGAGAAGAGCTAGATTTATGCAAATCAACGAATGCTGATTATCTCGTTGTTTTGCAAAGCATTGCCTCACGTAAATCCGTTGTGTATTCCGAAATAAACTATCTCTCTTTTTCTCTCTCTCTTTTTATTCAGACGCGGATTAAATAACACGATAAATTCAGCATTTGTTCAGGTGGACATGCGGGATACGCGCAAGCAGGTAGATAGGAACGAAAGTTAGGAGAAGGAGAAAAGATTACACGTCGACAGCGTTGAAATCTCTCATTTTTGCAATTTAATTTGTTAATTAACATGCGCACATTGAACGATCGTTCGATATATCTGTCACTTGCAAAATTCATGAGTAATATCAGTGGCTGCAAAATGTGTCAAGGTTTACAACAATGATCTTATTTTTTTCCTTTTGTAGCTTAAGAGTTTAAAGTAATGTTACCTAAAATATTATAGAGGAAAATGTGCCAAAAGTAAAATGCTCAAAGTAAAAATCCTTATAATAAATGTCCATTACGTATTGGCATATTAGCGCCACTGTATAACTGCGGGCTACTGAATAAATGATTCCTTAGAAGTAATCACTAGAATTCTTTCTCTAATAATGGAGATATTACGAGTGGTCGTAACACTACAAAGGTTATAGTAACCATCTTCTCTTCTAATGAATGAACAGTTTCTGTCAGTTTTTTTTGTAGGGCACATCGAATCACATAGATTATTTGTCAAATATTTTATTCTTTTTATATTCGTTTACAAATTGACAGTTATATGATGCCTTTCTTATTTATTCCCTGTAAATTGAGTTTTAAATAATTTTTTTTTCAATTAGTTCTTCCAAATGTTCTATTTTCCGCAGATATACTGCTGAGTATGAAAAACTGGTATACGCGCTAAGAGCGATCGGAATGGTAACGCGCGAGCCGATCGACACGAGACAACCGTAAGTACCGGACCGGCGCGAATTTACGGTCGGTCGGAGTACATTTTTCTCTGGGAGTGTATCGGCGTCAGCGAAAATAATCAAGGAGTTCGTTAAATGCACGGGAAGCGGCACGGCGGCGCGGTGCGGCGCGGCGCGCGAGAGAGTGAATTACATCTCCACCCGGGGCCCGAAACTCGAGAAGCGGGTTATCGACATCCCCGACACGCCGATATCCCGCTCACGGGTACTACGCACACCCGGCGTATCATCCCGGCTCTTGTACCGTCGCTCGTGTGCACCGCTCGCGCTTGTCAAGCGAAAAGGCTCAATTCCCCGGGCCGGTAATAGCCGGCGCATTATGTCAACCGTCGCCCGGACAACCGTTTATTACGGGGATGCGCGCGTGATAAAAAACATATTTTGCATAATGCAAAATAATCAAGCGAGACGGGTTTGGGACAGGTGTGGTGCTGGGCGCATGAAGCTCCCACCTCGTTCGGCGTGCAAAAGATTGCACCTATCTCAACCTTTCTCTTTCTCTTTTTCTTTCTCTCTATCATCATCCTTTCACGCGAGAGCGGACGTGTAAATTAATAATCTATTAGGCCAACTACATTTTTCTTTTTCTCTCTTTCTCTCATCCTCTTTTTTCTCCTTGTCCTGCTTTTCTTTCATCACGGTCCGTCTTTTACTTTGCGTCTTCGACTTCTCGCGTTCATCTTCATGATGGCTCGTTCCGTCCTCCGAGCCAGTCGTCTGTTTCTCGACCTCCTTCCTTATCTCTGTTCACATTTCTCTTCCCGTTCTCCTTCTTTTCTCCTACGAGCCGCTCTTCATGGTGCTTCCGCGCATGGCAAACGTAAACGACGCCTCTGGCGACATATTAACCGGCACGAACTCGACAGGTTATCGTACGCGCGTGTACCTGCAGTACTCCTCACCTAAGATTAGATATCTAAAAAAAAAAATTGTCTCGGAGTATCCTTCCACGATCTCGATGAGTTGTGATGCCATTCGATCCGGCGACTCTCGCGAGTCGGCGCATTATTAATTTCGATGTTTCGAAACATAATGGTCAACTGGAGAAAACGATACACATACGTACGAGTGTGCACGGTGATGATTATAACTAATCCAAGAATGTAACCGGTCATATTAGTCACATTGCGTTACACAAGCATTCCTACTTATGCATGCGACTTATTTGTGGTAATACTTGCTACTAACGAGAACGTAACCAACCGATATTAGTCACCACTGGAGACTAAAATATAGCTTATTGCGCCAAGCACTGCTGCTTCATGTTACGGCTTACGTGTAGTAATATTTTATGAATTTTTTTAAATTAAATAGCGATAAATATCAATTGCAGAATTAAAAGTAACGGAAGGAGTAAGCGACAGTATTGCATTCTTTCTTCTATTTCATTTCTCACGTAGAAACGTTTATTATTAAAATTGTCAGTAATAATTGAATAAAAGTGACGTGTAAACATAATACATAGTAAAAAAACAATTATTTTTATCTGTTTTTAAATATATATGGTTTTCTCACATTTTTATGTGTCCCAAATATATATTAGGGGACACATATATAACATGACATTTAGTCTAACGGGATAGCGCTCACACTTATGGAAGATGTACCATTCATAGACGTAAATTGAAGCAATGTTAAATAGTGTGGGAGGGCGGGGATATCGATAACATTAAATCTCTTCGGAACGGATTGCCGCGAAGACTCGTAGCACCTCGTAGAGGTGTAACGTGCCTTCTAAATCCCTCATTCGCTTCGGTTAGGCATCATGACTCGCTCGCTCAAAACATATGACGCGGGCGGCATGCGCGTACGCGAGAGAAATCGTGTGGGATCGTTTCACGGTGCCCTTGAATGCGACGCCGCGAGGTTATTCGATTTAACCCTCGACAGTTGAATGCAGATCTCCCGAGTGGCACACTGGACCGACAATACTTTACGCTTACACTTACCTCACTGTGCGATGCACTATAAGCGTAATTTTTTAATGCAACGATATTATTTCTATTTAATTATTTGCAACGAAAAAAATTGATCCTCTTAGTTTTTCAATTACTTGCCTAAGTTGCAAAGTTCGTATCAAGTCTTATTAAACTTGTTAAATATTAGTCTCAAGTTACATAAAGGTTTATTTTTAGTTTTTTATTTTTAATTTTATTTTACATATGAACACGTGATTTTTTTAATATTTAGAATCTTGGATGGTTCTAATTTTAATTCTTTTACGTACACGATACTTTGCCTCGGGCAAATTTTTTTTTTTTTTTAACTGAGTATCGGTTAGATAAAAGCCTAAAGATATGTTGACGTCCGTGTCATAATAGGTGGTAAAAACGCGCCATCGTAATGTAAAAATTCTTGCGAGCAGAGGATTAAAATGCATACTTCGTGCTCTCGACATCATATATCGCAATCTACATCATTACATTACGTAGCGCTTATCGCGCGTCATCGCCGTAAACACGATTATTCGAGAAAGCCTAAGTGAATACGCGGGCGCGTGTAATTATCGACTGTTAGCGATCGACTTTCGAAATTTATCGCGGGTACGAGATCGTATCGCGGAGCTCTCGAGAGCTTTATCCCATGAGATTGAAACTCGCTCTCGGATGGGGACACGCGGGAACGAGAGATTTGATCTACTGGAGCCGGGTTTTAATCGACGAGCGACAGTTCGGTTCCTAATGAACGTCCAGTGAAATGTCACCAGCGCCGGTGAAAGCGCCAATCTCGAGACAATCATTGCGACATTTCACGTGCAACTGACGGAAGAACGCTTTCGAGAGATATTAATTAAAACGTATATCTTATGATCTCAACGTTTTTAAATAAGGTTTTATTTTACAAGCGCAACAAATACACAAAAAGAACAAAAGAATGCGAAAAAGGATCACAATCGCACTTTAAAAGGATTAAAAATTCAAGTGCAAAAGTCGTTTATTTTCCAAGATGGATGTTGCTTGCAAACGCGATGCTGACCTCTTACGTAACTCGCGCAATTGATTGCGCAATAATACAATCTCCGTCCGTCAAAATCTACATTAATTCTCGCGAATGACTCGCGTGCTTGGATCGCGCACGGCGACGAAATATAGCGGACTCGCTGCTGACTAATGGCCAGAGTCTCGCGAAAGATGCGATGATATTAATATAAACCGTAGAAGCTTTTAGTTTCCCGCAGGTGACGGGAACAATGTGGCGGCCGCGGTATACGGCGGTGATCATTGATTTCGCGTTAATCGCTTCGCAGTCGGTATACCGAGGAAAAAGGGACAACGGGAGAGAGAACGGGCTCTTTCGCACAAGTCTCTAGCTGTTATCTACGGTTTTCCTAATGCCGCGCGCGAAACGTATGTACGCTCGCGTTAATAGCGCGGCAAGCGGCGTACATTAATTGCCACGGTAATTCCGAAGGACTCGATTAATAAAGAGCGAGAAATATCTTCGCCGGTGACGATAAACGCGCGCCGACGATCGGTTGCTAAACGGACCGAGAGAGAGAATTTTTCACGGATTTTTCGTTAAATTAATTTTTTATTTGTATCTTAATTTTATTCTCGTTCTCTCGCACGATATATAGCAAAACGTGAATGCTCGTGTATCAAGTTATTGAATACGGGAAAGCATATCGGTGCTCGATCGAATTAAGCATCATCCGCATCCCCAAAGAGTGTACGTGGCTTTATGACTTTGCGCCGGGAAGATCGATGCCGCGGCGGCAATTAACCGATAGGCCGCGGAGCGTCCGTCAGAAAGGCGGTGGATGATCAATGATAATGACCGAGCCGAACGTGATCGACATGTGCGATGTATATGAGCCACGTGTGCCGCGCGAACGTCCGCGGGATCGTGGGGAACAACCGACGAGGCCCTGAACCCTTTCCTTGTTCCTCGCGTGGCGTCTGTTCTCCGCCTGCCCGCAAACCAGCGGCCGTTTAACCCTCGCGCTAACGATAATGCGAATCCCGAAGTTGAACCCGGCGTCCACCTCTTCGAACGAGCTGTGATTTGCATGGCGATGAAACGCCAGACGTCGTCGAAGATGGCCGTGAAGCACGCAGGCGTATGAATTTTCTTTCTCTTTTTTTTTTTCTCTTTTATCCGGTTGGACCAGACATATAACATCGGAAACTGTAAGCCACGTTGCCTTCGATTCACCACAAACGTACCGTTACTCTCATTATAGATTCTCGGAAATGGAATATTACGAAAATTCACTTGTGATTATCTGTCACTCGAACACTACAGGCGCGCGCTGCGCTCGCGCTATTTGACTTTTTATTTTTAAAAATAGTAATAATTGCAATTTGCCTTTCTCTATCTTTTGCTTACTTTAATCAATCTTACGTTCTCTGCAATTTTGAATATATATATAAATACACACAGATATATATACATATATATACATACATATACATATATTATATACTTATATTTTTATTAGAGGGATTGAGTGTGGTTGCTTTTCGTACTTAACTTTCTCGCAAATTTATCTTTTATCTTATAAATTAAGTGAGTTGTTTTATATTCCTTTCATACTATACATTAAGAATTAGAAACGTCATAAATATATAAATAATAATAATTCTCTGAATTTGTAAGGTTAGATCTTTAAAGGAGAAGTTTATTGTCACACGATTATCGGAGCAACTTTCACGGCATGGAAATTTGACAGATTCCCAACGGCGAAGAAGTAAATCGCAGTAAATAATCGAGTAATCGAAAGTTTACTGTTTCAATGCACTATTGTGTTGCGGAGTTAATGATACGCTTAAAAATGCGGACACCGAGCCGTTACGTAGAATCATGGCTATTAACTAGCCGACGAAATTGAACGAGATTCGATCTCGAGTTAACTCCCACGCAGAATATGCTCATAGAAGACCGACACACGAGAGTATTGTCTTTAACGAGCCGTTACGTTGCGATGAAAACCGCGGTCAAGCCGCGAGTTCTCACGCCAGATCGTTGCGCGCTTACGTCACACTTCATCGAAAGTCACAATCAATATGCAAACGACTTCGCATCTTGCCTTGTACTAACAAAAAAAAAAGATGAAAGCTTTAATAAACGCGTGTTTGAAATATGAGATTTCGAATGAGAGGTATCGCGCAAAAGTGCTGAGCACCAATATATCTCATACAATACGAATATTGAACAGACATGCTATGAGATTCCCGACAAACAATGAAATAGAGAAACGAAAAGAAATTAAAAATCTCTCAGCAATAGTTACCATAAAAACGGGAAATTAGTGTGCTCCTTCGAAATCGTTACGGTTCATTGCACCTGAAATATATCTTGTATGGCGAAAATTTTAATTAACGGTAAATGCTCCATTTAAGGGAGACAGAAAACCCGTCGGATTGAAATTCAAGTCAGCTGACGTTGGCAAGATACATCCTAGGTAAACGTTTGACAGTGATTTCACGCAGCGTACTCGTACTGCGTGTCGCGTCGCCGAACCGGTATCCCAACCGCGTGTATACACACGCGCGTAAAAGCACTTTGCGCAAGCATCGTTTGAACGTGCGACGTACCCGAGCACCCTTTCCACCCGAGAGCGGTCGGGCATTCGCGGGATACTCGCGACAAGTGCTCGCGCGCCGCTCGCCGCGAGTGAGTCACCTCGCTACGGATAAGCGCGGAGAGAACGAGAGAAAGAGCGAACGATATATCGAAGCAAGCTGCGTGACGCGTTTCTGCAGGATACAATATGATGGACCATTGAAGTTTAGGAAGTAAAAAAAATAAGTCGCGCTACTGGATGTGACAGAATTAGAGAAAAAGGAATCGCAAAAACCACAAATGGCGACATTGTTTCAAATTTAAATCGCGCGAATCGAACTATTTTGTTATGTCTCGAATACCAAGAGCAAAATGTATTTTAAAAGAACTGTGAAAATGCCTGAACGAAGATTTGCCGTCAGGCAAAGAGATCGAGGAAGAGCCGTGAAACAAGAGGGTAGGAAGTTGGAAAGAGGAAACCCGCTGCGTACGCACGGTCGCGAGCAGGTAGAATAGGTGATACATTGGCAGCCGCGACAGTGTAACGCAATGTATTGCAGCAACATGTGCGCCTTTTGCGCTTGCAGCGCATTGCCGCAGATAGGCCGGAGAGTATATCCGATGCGGTTAGGCGAGTGAGCGAGCGAGCGAGCAAGGCAGTCAAGCAGCCAGTCAGGCAGGCAGGCAGGCAGGCAGGCGTGCCCGATGGTTACGGCAATCACCGCACATGCTTCCAGGCTCCCGAGACCACGAAGAGAGCACAAACAAACCTCTTACACTCCCAACAAAGCGTTAGACCACCGTCCATTTATTGTGTCCGCCGAGGAGAGAGAGAGAGAGAGCCTCCCACGGATCGGCGCGGCGTATGCACCGATATCGAAAGGATGAGCGATCGTTAATTGTCTCGGCGCCGAGAGACGTCCGCCTTCCGCTCCTTCCACCTCTTCTTCTGCACTTCCGAGTATCGATGATTATCCACGGGTATAAGGCGCGAACATTACATCGAGAAACGGACTTCAGTTAACTGGATCGCAGTTATTGTGCTTGCGTTATACTGATTTCGTTGCCTGTGGGGATCGCTCGTATGATGCTGCGTCATTAATCTGTCGTATGGTCTTGTTTGGTTTATACGGATAGGTACAGGTAGATAAATGGATAGTTTATTTAAATTGATTGTTTAAAAAAGCGCCCAAAATAGAAAATATCATATAAAAAAATAAAAATCTTTTTAATATGAAATAAATATTTTATTCAATATGACAATAGATTTTGCATAAGAAATCAAATACGTTAGAAAAATTGAGAGTAACGGATGATTCGTTCGTTTCTTTTTATTCCTATTATCAATAAAAATAATATCGAAGCTTACGGTCGTAATCGCAAAACGAAATTAACTCTCTGTAAAATTGTGCCTCAATCGATCGATGATGTTAAAAACAGTAAGTTTTTGACATTAATTTTTTTCGAATTTTCTTGTACCCCCGGTATTATGTGGACATCACGCCGCGAAAGTCATTTGGGAAAAGTTGATTTATGAGGACAATAGATGTTTCATAAATAATACAGTAAAAATGGAATATCTAACACATTCTCTCTCTTTCCTAATTGTTTCCTTTATTGTTCCATAGATTTGCGGGTAAAAATTTTCAAGATAATTAATGACTAATCCGTGACAGGTTTCGTGTCTGGAACGACATTCCAAAATATTTGCAAACCGGACACTAATCGAGATCTCGAGTTTAAATTATTCGAATGCTGAGTCACATGACTTATGCTGTCATAAATAAAACGCGATATCAGACATGCGCACAGATAACTTTGGATAGAGGCAAAACCTATAAAATATCTCCTTGTTAAATAACAAACGTATCTTGTCTCTTAAAATATATATTTTTTTAAATAAAATAATTAATAAAATGTTTAAATTGAAATATATCAGTAATTTTGGCAAATTAAATTATTCCAAAAAACACTTTGATAAAGTTCTTTTTTTTTTTTAAGAAATTATTCAAACGTTACGCTTCGCAAGAGTTACGCTTCTATGCGTCGTTCCTCTATGTCGTTATCATTAATATTTGAAAAGTATGTACTCGGTATTCTGCAGTTAATCATCCGCAGAGAGCAGCTCTCATAATCCGAAATCAAAACATCTCACGTCTGCGCGTAACGAGAACGACGGAAAAGCGGATCATTACAATGATGCGCCCGGCCCGCAGCGCTCGCAAATGTAACTCGCGTACCCGAGATATGTGTTGCGTATGTATATGTGTGCGTGCGTGCGTGCGCGCGCGATCGTGCGTGTGCAATCGCGGTGTTATCGCCGCGGGGTAACCATCCACCTGCCTGAGCGAGAGCCGCGCGCGGCGCCCACGCTGAGCTCGACACGGCGCGGTTGCATCGCGCGCTGCACGGGGACGGGGCACGAGGAGGCGAGAGGGCGAGAGGGCGAGAAGGGAGAGACGAAGCGGGATCGAGGGATGGGAGACACGCGGGGGAAAACGCGAGTGCAACGGCGCGCATTCTGACGAGAGTGGCCCGCGGGCCTAACTCCGTTACAATGAGAGCTGCTCGTGGCATTCCGCGAAACACACGGAACACGTCATCATCACAGAAGACCAACGAAATGACGAGACCTACCCATCGCCGAGCCCGCGTGCGTTTGCACACGCGAATCCGCCCGCGCGCGCGCGCGCGCGCGCACACTCGCACGGGCGTACACGTATACGCACCCTCTTCACCTCCCGGCTGCCTAATACCCTAGTCTCAATCCCAGGCTCCCTCCCGCCACCCTGGCAAAGTGCATAAAGCGCGGCCGTGAGAGAGCGAGATAGGAATCGTGGCATTCGATTTGGCGGCGGCTGCTGCTGCTGCGGAAACGTCCCGAATGAATCGAACGGCGAATGCAACAACGAAGCGCATCCGCCGATGCGCGAATCTCGACGATGCCGGCAATCCGTAATATCGGCGGCGCCGTTACGCGGCTTACTCGTATTTGCACAGAACGCAAAGCGGGTTACACGGGCGGTCGATACGTCGGGAACGAGGAAAGGGTTACGGCGCGAGTTGAGGGCACAAATGCAGGCGAGTCACGCTGGAATTCGCGCGATCGCCGCTGCATCTCATTCCTTCTCCCCCTCCCCCTCTTCCTCTCTGTTTTTCTTCTTCCGGAGGTTACCCAGCAGATACCCTTTCTTATGTTCCGATTTTCTTGTCTACTTCTTGAACGTTAAGAGAACTCACATTTCTTTCCTTAATTTTACATATTCTAAAATCTAACTTTGACTTTACTTTGTTCAATTTTTTGTACATTTTTCGTAATAGAAAGTCAGATTATCGCGTTTTGCTGCGGTTTCTCTGAAAGGAAACTAAGGTACTTGTGTTAATACTGTTGAGCCTTGTGTTAATTTCTATTCGGTATACGGCCGTATAAGTGTATGTACGATACTTTGAGGAATCAGCGCTTCGCCAGCTCGTCCCGTAATGCATCGGTGCAACGTTTTCGATATCACCCGAAGGGACAGGCCGTTTCTATGCGCTTGCGGCAATTCGACCGTGCTCGGATCATCCGCAGAAGTAGCCCCCGATATGACGTCGTCTGATCTCCGTGTCAGGACTAATTGCGTTTATATCACGGCTCGATGCACGCGTAACAGGATTTTGGTTGCCATACTCGGTGCAATTGCTCCTCTGAAAGCTCTACTCTGCCTCTCAGTAATCCATGAAAAATTGAAATTAGGCGCTGCATTCAGTGAATCGTAATTCGCGAGAAAGCTGTTAGGCTATTCAAAGGCAAAGAGAATATTAAATAGATTCCTATATGATTTCTTTCTTTACATTATTTATAAAATATATATAATCATAGTGCATATTTAGTGTTTGATAGGTTTTCCATTTTTATTTCATTTGATCTTCCAATCTAAATTTATAAAAAGTATTGCAATTTATAAGCATTATATCAGACACCGTATCTCTTTCGAATCTATGCCCTATCTATTATCAACGTAAGTTAATTTTTTGATGCTGCTCCGATGCTCGAACAGCATTGGAGTAATTACGTACGGTGGGCGTTAATCTATCTCGAAACACCGGAGGAACCGGCAACTGTCGTCGCTTCGGGGCCGCGTAGCTCGCGTGTGGAAATCGCGAGGGTGGTCGGTCGGTTGGTCGTTCGCTCGCTCGCTCGCTTGTTTGCTCGTTCGCGAGCATCGCCACTCTCGTGCACCGGCAGATATGCCGTGATTACAAACTCGAGAGTGCCGGCGAATCCGCCGCTTATTCCCTATTAATCTCGCGTACGGTGATACGGCGTGGCGATACGAGCCGACGAGCAGATCGGCGGATATGTAATGCACCTACGTTTCGTCCGGGTCATCGCGGATTCGCGCCCGTCGTTATCGTTTCCAGCGAGTCTTATTACCGCTCACGCTCCGTCATGATTGGTGTTCGATAGTGCAGATATTTCGTTCTGGATATTTCCAATTGCGTCTTTAACAGCTAAGCAAAACGTAATAATTTATACGCATTGAAATATTACCTAATGTAACATAACTTTTTATCAAACGTTTTCTCGAATAAAACAATTTCTTAATACGGTTATACAGGGTATCCATTAATTTGATTAAAAAAAAAAAACATCACGAGTACCATATTCTTTTGAAAAATATCTCGATTGAGACAACGATAAATAGCCAGAGATTCTCGACAGATAACCTGCGGCTCTTACGAGCAAACCACTCGCGACAATTCGGCCGTCTCGGAATCACCGTTATAATTCCGACGATTGTGAAATATGAGGGTACATGGGGACCAAGCTGTGCCATGAGACTCTCATGATACACGGATACTCGATACACGCCACAATCGACGTTATATGACAGCCGGCAATTGCACCTCGCGAAAGCTACCGTATTTATAGTCGTTGGTCGCCGCCACATTTTCACTCGATAATTGACGCGCGGCAACAATATCGTCCTCATTATGACAATTACAAACTGGCGTTGATTTCGAAATGCCGCGTCGCCTATAATTGGTCGACATAGTATGCTACGCTTCTCGCTTCGATGTGCGATCGAAGGATCGAATCAAAACGAGCCCACACATCTCACAATCGTCTTATAATCGTGCGCACTATTGATCATGTGAAGAAATTCTTGAATTATAAATTCAAATTTTCCGCATTCGATTTCTCTCGCGGTTAGCAGTTCCTCCCAAAATTATTTTATTTTTTAAAAGTTTATGTATGAGGAGATATTGATTTGTTATTTTTTAGTTAATAAGTTGAGTAATATATTATTATATATTATATGTTATATGTTAATATTATGTTATAATAACTATATAATAATAATAATGTAATAAACTTTGAAGTAATTTTTTATCAAAGCGACACAAACATCCATATCACAAAGTTTTTGTTGCACTAAGTACATTGCTGCCGATTTTAGTTCCTTAATCCCTACGAATGAGAACATCTTTTAAACATGTATCCAACGCATAAAACGTGTTTTTAAAAAGTAAATTCAAAAGTAAACCTTATTTACTGCTGGACTTTATTCAGCTCAGGTACCTTATAATCTGTAGTGCAGCGTATGCAATTAATATAATATAATACTATACGATTATATTAATATACTATTGATATTATTTTTTAAGGAGAATACTATGATAAGAATACACAATGATAACGGAATAGAGTAACAGTGTCAACAATAGTGTGTCCTTTTAGTGTAAGTAGACACAATAGTCGTTATCAAGCAAGAGAGAAAGAGACAGTCTGGAGTTATACTTGTGCGCAACCGCTTGCACACCACGAGAACAAGGTAATTTCAGCGTTCCGCTGTATGCTCGTCGATGGATAAATATGACCGTCATGGGGCACCATTCATCGCGGTGGGCCCTGGAGTCGTTAGGTTATTTCACGGCGCGTATTCTCGGCGATTTTTTAAAGTCATCCGACACGTTTTGACATTGGCAGATTATTCTTATGAAGTTATTATACCCGAAACATACATATGCATACATGCGTAGCATTATCTGTATTTTTATGCAATTTCTAGTCGATACGTTTTTAATATTTAATACTATTATTAAATTTTAAAAGAGGGTATGTATCTACAATGTTAATTCAACATTAGAATAGAAGATTCGATTTAAAATTCGCGGTCTCTTGTAACAGAAGCAACATAATCGATAATTAATTACAATTCAATTTGTGAATTTATGTCTTTTGACAGGTGCATTTTGTTTTCAATTATCTACGTCATTTGTGTCTAATTATTTATATTCAATATTTATAAGTTTTAAGAGAAAGTATATTAAAGAGGAAAAAGAAAGAGAGCGTGATTTTCGAAATATTTCACTTATGCACACACATTTCAGCGTTATAAGTTAAATATGTCTCAAGATTATTTTATAAATTCATCCTGCATGCTACGCATGTTCTAGTAGAGTTTACACACTAAGACACACATAAACTGTAATTCTAACTTTCTTCTCTCCGCGCATCTTTCGTGTTGCGGCGTTGAAAAGTCTAACCATTTCCGCGATTAAGATTAGCGCAACCGTCGGTGTCCGCGGTATTCTCCCGCATTGCTTCTTTTATCAAGCCGAACCGCGCCTCGTAACCGTCGTCGTCGCGCGTCCAATTAATAACCAGGTATACGATACTGATTATCTTTAACTGGCTACTTAGTCTTGAGCCAGTCATACGCGGCCGCGGATTACCGTATCACGGTTTAAATCTGGGTTCTTTTTGCGTTTATTTTCCTGCAGAAATTTCTTGCACAACTGTAAAACATGCAATCGCCAGTCCGATCGTGACAAATATGATCATAAATCGAATATTTTTTTCAAAGCTGAAACGAATAGTGCACCGCTTTTCCAGAGATTGATTTTATGGAAAGCTAAGGTATTATCTCTGCTAATTATAATCTCGGGGGACATTGTAGCGGATCGCGTAACTTATTGCGGATCGCGGAGTTCCGGTGATAACGCGGCGTCATCGTTGCTCAATTTATTGCGTGATTTGCGTAGAGGAGTGGCTTTGCGTGAGACACGATCGCGATTACGGCGAAAAAGGCAAAAGTGTCGTCGTTATCGATTTGGGATTATTGCCGCGCAACGACGCTAATCTACGTAAGCATCTTTTCAATCGTAAACATCAAAGGACGCGGTGAGCTGATGCCGCGCATTGCTAATTAGCCGGCGGAGAAAAAGTCCGAAGATGGCGTGAAGCTCGGTGAAAAAAGTGGAGGCGCGCGCTAGGAGGAAATTAATTGGCTTGATCTCGTGGACACCTCGCGTGAAATGTTCGCCGCGTAGCTTTGCGGCAGCTCTTTTCTACATTTTTTTGAACTTGGATCCGACAGCGCGTCTCCTTGCCGTCGTTCATCGATCGTGGAACATCGTGCCCGCTTTCTTATCGCATAAATAACCGTTCGCAAGCAGACGTGCTAATGATATTGCTTCTCCTCGCGACGGGAGCCTTCTCTAATCGTTTTCCTTTTCCTTTTCCTTCTTAGCCACAGTCAGCGGTCGCCGCTTAATGCCAAGGATGCGATTTCCGGGTCGCGCCGCACTACCGATCGACGTTAATCAATACGATACCGTAACGCTGAGTTACTTTGTACGCGCTGCGGGGATTAAAAGATAGAATTCCAATAGAATTTTGATTCCAATTTTAATATCGTAGACGCACATAAACACATTTCTATATTTGATTGTCACAATTTGCATAAAGTACCTTTTCTTTTATTTACAATACTGAATTATGCCCAAAAGACTATGACAGTTTTGATCTTTGATCGAAGTTATATTGTATTGCAATCTAACATGTCTAAACGAAGGTGCAATGCAATTGACTTTTTATCGATATATTAAAATATACTTTTTTTGCGACAACAGCATTGTATACGTTTGGATGATTAATAGTTTTACGCGGTTAAAGATCAAATAAATTCGCATACAGAATTTCGAGATTTTTTGTACAAACTGTAATATTATATTCTATGAGCTGAAAAATAAGAAAAAAAGTTATAGAATATGAAATCTGCAAGAAAACTTTTCACTTAAGTTTGCATTTCAAAATACCATCTGTTTATGTCAATACAAGCTTGGTATCGATATAATATTGAATGCAATCGTTTCAAAGAGTAAACACGACTAAAAGAAACGGACAAGATAAACATCTTCGATTGATGTATCACTTACAGTGATGTCACTTAATGTTCATCATTGTGCCGCATCGTTTCAAATAGAGAATACCAGTTTATTGAACACAAGTTACGTCAAGAGACGAACCAATTATCGACGCAACTGCGATTTCATATTTTTAACACATATGTTTATTCAACTTTTTTAAATTTTTTATCTCATAGAACACCTTGTTAAAATTCATACATAGAAAATCCGAGTACACTTTACATATGACATTTTGTTGGCAGAGAAAAGTAATATTTTACAAGACGAAGAGACGAGAATAACGAAGAGAATCTGCCTTTTAAAAGGGAAATCTTGCGTTTGTTATTGTTTACTTTTCAATGCAGCAAATACTATTGCTGTTCTCCGATTTCAGAATTACACGTGATTGTCGAGGTTTCGATCGCATACAAGGGAGAATATGTGGAGCAGTATCGACATGTGATGCATTCGAGGAATCTAATCGCACTGCCGGAATGCCACTTCAACTCGGTCGCGCCAATTAATTCCAAGTGATATCCGCGATTAATTTAATTCGCAGAGCATGTTCTTTTCCTCTTCTTCTTTTTCTTCTCTATCTTTCCCTTCCTCTTCGTTTTCCCAATGTCGTTGTAACAGTTAACTCGTAAATAAATCCATCTTATCGAGAGTTCACGTTTTTAATGGCGCGTTGTGAAACAAAGTTGTACCAATTCGCGAAAGATGAATGTTTCGGAGTATCCGTATACAAATACGTCACTTGGTGAGAGCACGCACGCATGCATGCATGCATGTATGCATGATCGATGCGTCGTCCGATCGGTGTAACCCGCGCTCACGTGCTCACCTGAAGCGGACTCGCTATTAATAAGCTATACTAATGGAATCCCGACTTACGTAGGCGGACCGATAAATTAATGTGGCAGAGACGTCCTGACAGATCGGTCGGTTAGTCAGTCGGCGTGTGCACGTGCTTAGGATCCTGCGAATTATTACACGTACATCAACGGTAATTAACACGCGTGTCGAACTTTCTCATTTCTTCTCGGCCAGGGAAAAAAATGTGATGCTTCGGCACGTGTTCATGTGCTTCGAGTCGCTCGTCGCGCAACATTCCACGAATTTGTTCTTTTAATACGAGTGGTTTTTTTTTACGAATAAAATACTGAAAAAATGTAATTAATTTAAAATGAAGTTAATGCTATTTTTCGAGCTTAGATTTATTACTTGAATCGAATCGACTACACCGTAGATTGCGCAAATGTAATCGTGATAGTTAAAGATTAAACGGAAAATGTATATGAATTATACTTGGTGCTGTACGTGGGGCATGCGGCACATGCAACGTACAGTTCAAATTTGAGACGGTTTGCGACGGTCGTTTAACGCGAGCGGCGTATAACGCGGTGTGTTATTTTGCTTTGATATTTGACGTGAGCGATAATGCGGCGTGATAAGGTAGACATTACGCGAGACGTTGCAATAATAATCGAGCGTGTGTTTGTCATTAATTATACGACTTTTCGAAGGCAGTAGAACGAATTATAACATGATCGAGAAGTGGTTAGCGCAGTTTACGTAGGTTGCCGCACGAAGGAATCCGTGGGAACCTATCATTTCGCAGTAATTTCTCGCCACGTCGGTGGCGACTCGCGTAAACGACCGGATAAAATGCCTCCCATGAGATTAAATTAATCGGATTAATTAGTCACAAATGCGTTCTCGGATATCAACGCATTCGCTAGCGCATCAAGAGTGACATTCTTCACTCTCTCCAAGCTGTATCTACCTTTTCTTTAAATACACGTTATATTTTCTTAAGTCTGCTTTAAATAGACTGCCTTGCAAGATTATCTTATTTAATTCTATACCTTTAAGTATCTAGTTTTTTCAGTATTGAGAAAGAAATAGACTGTGATTTAAATAAAAGATAAGTTTTCGCAAATGAAGGGTTTGTAAAGTATACGTTTATATAGTCAGAGAAATTTGCGAAAAAATATAACACAATTATAGAAATACTACTGTTTTCTTTTCAACGAGCCTCCCCCCTGCGGATCTCGTCGTTGCGAAAATCGAGAGCCATCCGTGCGACTTTCCTAATCACGGACATCTGGACGGTGAGTGCGATGCAACGCGGTGCGCGAATTGGGTCGACGGGTGTCCTCAGGATTGGATGAGAGAGAAAGTGTTGCTTCTGAGAGAGCGTCGGCGGGTGTACCATCGGCGCAGCGCACCGGTTCTCCCACATCGTCCGTCCTGCCTGTCGCTCGAGCGTGTGCTGCAGTCGACGCGAAGCGGAGTGACGCCTACTCGCGCGGTCGTAACGCGCCGCGGGTGGTCGCGTTTTCCGCGCGCGCTAACTTTTCCGCGTACTACTCGCGTGACTCGATCGTCACCGCGGAGACGGTTTATTATCCCCCTGCCGCGCCGTTATAACGTTTGCGAAATCGACGGCGAGACGTGATCGCACTTGCGAGAGCGTCCGCTCCGCGATGCGCGCACGATCGCAAAGTGCAGGCGACAGGATCTGATCGTTGCCGATGGTCCGCGACCGAGCGTAATTGTTTATTCAGATGCGCTGATTTGTCGGCGCTTTTTACGCGAACGGCTATTCGCGTTTCGCATAGGAGATTGCGAGCTATCGGGCACTTGTGAGAAGCCCTCGTATATTGAAATCGCTATCGCTGTCGTTTAATGTCTATGACGCGGCAGGATCACGACGTACCGCGACCAACCGGCACCGCAGGATCAAACCGGAGAATCGGCATGACTCGGCCGGACACCGAGGAACGCGCGACCGAGCCGCGTTCGTTACAGGTGTTCGTTCGCGTTCTCCGCGGCTAATCGGCCTGCACGATCTTATCGGGGAAAAAATTCACCGGCGAATGCCGGCGAAGACCTAACGAAGTTACTCCTCGTGACATCGCCAAGCATTTGCACATACCGCAAATGCAGCCAACCGCGAGGCCAGAGGCGAGAGAGGACGTTGGACTATGCGTTGATATCGAACGCATAGACTCCCGATGCGATTCTGTACGATAAAGACGCGATTAATGATCGTGATTAAATGAGAGGGATTTTTCGGCGACAGTGATAAGGGTCACCTTAGTAACTCTCGTTATTCCCGTGCGCGATTCTTCGAAACCAGTATCAACTTAGCGGTTAGTGAGCGGAAGAGAGGAGAAAACAGGAAGAGAGCTTCTATTTGTGCCGCGCGGAGATTCCTCTCTCCATCCGGGCATGCGGATGACTTATCATTTTCTACTTTGTGAGAGATACTGCGCGTCGCACAGAAATTACATCTCGACGTCGATTTATCGTACGCTCTCATGCTAACTTATCAGCTGCTACAAGATTACGCGATTTTTTCTTCGTATCTTTTGATACCGGGACATAATTGCGTTCATTCACTTTCCATTGTCGGGATCTGTTAAAAGCAAGACCGGTAATCTTGGGACATCTCATTATTATAATATTTTATGTTATAGAGTTAATTTAAAAGTTTCAGAAGCTATAATGATAAAAAAATGAAAAAGATCTATAAGAGTATAGAGGGGAAAGGAGGAGTATTCATTAATCGAATTCTTTTTCTTAATGGATCCTTTTTAGACTAGTGTATGTGAATCACAACCTTAGCCAGGTAAACTTACTAGGCCAATGGTAGTAGATTTGTTTGCGTTACATATGCACTTTTTGTACTCGGCATCTTCGTTTTCTTTTTCTCCAACGTGAGAATATATATTTATCTTGTTTTAGGTGCAAAAATTTTTGGGGATTTAATGCGGACAATCCTATTACCGAGTATTCTTACCCGATTGGGTAAGATTGTTGTAATTCCTACACTAGCGTATATTAAAAAAAAAACCTCGATTAATGATTCATCAGTGTATAGAAATAAGAACACATTCACATTAACATTCGGAAAAGCAGAATGTGAAAAATAAAATTCTATCATTGGTAAGAATATATGGACAGTGCAATTTGCATTTCTGATTCTGTTTTTCTGAATTCTGTTTTTCGCTTCTAATGTGAATGCGTCCTTAAGTGCATACGGCATGAAAAGTGTCAATAAAAGTTGTGCGCATTTAGAAGTTTTATTCTTATTTGGTAATGCGTAATGGTAGACAAGAGTGGCTTTTGCATTAATAATTTACGTGATGCTCGAGATCGGACTGCCGATATCACGTTGCATCGCGATAAAAACAAATTTATGGCGTACCCGGAAGAGAAGCGTTGAACGTAATAGGTCGGATCGTCACGTAGCGTGACTGTCCCAAACCGCAAATCCAGCGAAGTCACTGCGTCAACTGGTCGTGCAATTTGCATTCGGAGAAGAAAAACAGAGAGAAGGAGAGAGGGGGAGAAAAATAAAAGGGCGGCTTCTAGAGGCACAGTTATATCACGAGCGGTATGCGCGAAATGCCTTGCGTTGCTGCACACATGCGGGATCGGAATGTCAGTGGACGAGATTCCACCGGTCGACGATTTCCTCCGGGCGGGAAAAGAGGGTACTCGAGGACATACCGAAGGTATTCCGCGACGGGGAATATTTTCTGCTGATGTACGCGAGCGAACAGCAGATTGATTTGAAAACATTGCACATGAATATTAGTTATATTCATATATACATTGAACTTTTGTATTCGTGAGTTTAAATCTTTGGACAACAATAGTATTCTTTAATTAATGTATATTATTCACTAATGACAGTTCTTATTTCAGTACTATACTCGTAGCTTATACTAGTGATATATGTATATTAGTTTTTAGAACAGTCGGTGAGAATATCTCCCCTTAATCACTGAAAATCAGTAAATAGTCATTGATTATTACAGTTATAAGCACTGCAAATGAGTAAGATTTAACCAACTCAGATTTAGAGAATAATTTTTGTGAGTAACAGAAAATAAGATTACTCGAGATCGTTTGTTTGAAAAATTCTCTCTCAATGAACGGCCATTTCTTTTCTGTAATCGCAGAATTTCGGATTTTCGAAAGTCTTATCGCGCATGAGTAAAGAGGACATAGACCGGATTAGCCGCAATGTCTATTCGACATCGCGTTGTCGTCATCGATAATGACTGACATTGCGTTCGATACCGGACGATCAGATCCCGCGTCGATTGATGGTTGTGGCTGGAAACGGGCTGTGTTCTTGTGCTCCCGGCTGCGGCACGGTACGGGATACCCGAAGCATCACTCTCTCACGGCCCCGAGACGAAGCGCGACACTTCGGCGTGTATCGCGTAATAGACCGCGAGCGCTCGGTAATTTTCTGCTAATAACTCGCTAGCCTTTGGCCTCACATGAACCACCGGGTATAAAATTGTCGATGAACCCGTCGTACATGCACCTTCGCTCCGACCATCGTCCAGTCGGCCAACGACGGAAATGGTATTCCGTACGTACGCTCAACTAGCACGATAATTTATCGTGTTTTACAGGTAAAAATTAATTGATGCGCCTTTACAATATAAACTTTTTTTTGGTTTTTATTCGGGAAGATAAACATAATTTATTTTTTGTCTTAGCTGCATCAGAGAGAAAAGCAAAGTAGATCGCAGTTTTTGTCCAACTGAGGAATTAGAAGTCCGCGCTCGCAATGATCTCGCATCTTTCGATTTTGATCTTTATACATTTCATGAAACGAAAAGGTGCTTGAGAAATGAATAGATTTCAATTTAGAGATTTGCGGTATTATGAAAGAAAGAAAGAAAATTCTAATGAGGTCTTTAAAACAAATTTGTATGCTCGCTACATCGTTTGTAAGAATATATTGAGATCGAGTTATAAAAATAAAAAAGAAAAAAATCTAGCGTTGAAGATAAACGTTTAAATGATCAACGAAGCGAACGCTTAACCGCAGCCCGCGCTGTATTCTATCAGGGCGAGACCGCAAGTGTCTAATCAGCCGATTCGACGCTTTAAATCGTCGTCTTGTTCCATTAGCTTGTACGATATCCGATCTTATACTATCCGGAATCGCCCTGAAGCGGAGCATATTCTTTGAGCTGAATCTGAGATTTGCCGAAGAAAGAGAGGAAGAGAGTGAACTCCCTTTCAACCCCTCCACAGCAAGATATCGCGCGCCTTCTTCGTGTTATCGCAGACCGACGGCGATACTTACCGTTGTCAAAGCCGACCGCGCGCACGAGCCGATCCCGCTCGCGAGGTAGTTATAGGCAGCGACCGGTGCTATTCCGAGATAATACCCTCGCCCGGTGGTCCAGAACACGGAAACGGCTCGCGATAGAGTTCCCGCGATCGTCGGCGAAAGGCGGAGGGAGAGGCCAATCGTAATAAAGAGCAATAGCGCGAAGGATCGGAGACAACTCGTTAGCCTTGTCGCATAGATAACATCGTACCTGGTCATAAAGAGGCTCTATGGGTCGATGCACTTATGGGGAAATTACTTTAAAGGTTTAATCAATTCTTTATTTTTGTTCATCTAAATTATTTTTTAAATAAATTTCAGATATAGTCCAAGAAATTAGAATACCAAGAATTCTGAATAATCTTCGAATATTTGAAAACCAAGCCTTGCTTACAAAGTTTTTTAATTTCAAAGATAGTTTTCTTATACTAGATTTTATTTTATTTATTTTTTTCCATTATTCAATGTATAAAAGTTGTACAAAATATATTCTTTAAATATTTAAATTACGCTATCATAGTAAAGTAACTTGACATTAATTCATTTTTTATAAAATGCAATATAATTAATGTTTATTAATTAAAATTATATTAAAATTATTTTTTTAGATTGTTTTACATATATGGGAAGATCGCTAATACTGAACGTTATGTGTAATAAAAAATATATTTTCATGATTGAAAGTCGCTTCATAATTCATTATGACAGCACTATCACAAATTAGTGAGAGATCTTACGGTTTGTGTAAAATAATGTATAACCATTTAACATTTAAACAGCGGATTTATATATTCTTCAGGATCACTGTAAAAAGAAAATTACTAATATTAATAAACTTTATAATAGTGATAAAATAGGAATAAAGAAAGTCAGAAGGCTTTATGATATAAAATGCAAACAAAAGAATTAATTTTAAATTTAATATGTAAATATGAATGCATTTTAATAATAATAGCACAGTTTAAATTTATACTTAATAAGCTATACTGACACAACAGAAGAATTGGTTGAAGTTGATGTAGCTATCATGGTCTTTATGGGAGTTGTAGTGCGTACTATTGTAGCAGTCGGGGAAGGTGTGATAGGTGCAGGACTGGTATTGACTATAACAGTTGGAACAAAGAATTAATTATTAGTAATATTAATTGTGCATATCTAATAATTATAAAAAATGAAAAATGAGAGAAAGCTCTATGTGTGCGATAATAAGAAAGATTGATTTTGAAGTCAATATGCTGATATTAATGTGTCTCGATAATAATGTTTCTAAAAATTAAACTCGATACTTACCTGGTAATCGCTGTGGAACTGAAACTAATGGTAATTTTGGTGGGATGTACGACTGTTGTGAAACAGGTAATGGCAATTGGGACTGTTGTGAAGTTTGCAGCTCTTGTGAAATAAACGTCGACTGTTGTGACTGTTGTGAAGATCGCGACTCATTTTTGTGTCGTGAAACACGTGGCAATGGTGGTATCTAGGATAAGAAATTTGTTGTTTATAAAAATAACTTATTTATTTTTATTACTTAACTTACAGTTTAAAAAAAAGGAAAATTAGAAAATTTTACGACAATAAAAAAAATACTGAAACTAACTTGTAACACGTTACTGCATACGTACGTATAGTTATTTATTATAATTAATATAAATATATTGTACGATGCTAAACGTTTTAGCATTTTTTAGACTTTTTCTATTGATATAACATAAGGAAAAATGTTACCAAAATATATAATAACCAAGACACGCAATGAGAATGATATAATATAAAAATTATATATAGAAAAATTGTAAACTATTTAAATATCTTAATTAAAAATCTTTTTAATTACGCTTATTTACTTCACGCATGACATGTTTCATTTCTTATTAATATATAAGTATATTCACACATATTACATGGTTTACTTACATTATATATATTTATGTTTCCTTGTCTTGTAATAATTCTATTTATTTCTGGAGATGAAAGCCTCCTTTGTCTTGTGATAATTCCAATATTTTGTTCTGAGCGCGGAAAAAAATATTCCTGTTCACGTGATTTACAAAGACAAAAGTGATGAAACCAAATACCGAAACGATGCCAAAGAATTCTCAAGCAGTTACAGATGCATCTTGAGATACGAGCATTAGGACACCTAATTAAATTAAATATTTTTAATTAAATATTTTTGTATATGTATATGAAGAATCTAGAAAGTAATAAAGTACATATGAAGTAAATCATTGCAATAGTAAATAATAACTTGATAAAAATTTGCAATGTAATTGCAGTTTGTTGTTTTACTATTTATTTAAAATAAATGATGTAAAATAGAAAAGATTTTTTAAAAACTTGCAATTTGCAATTGGATCTTTTTTACTATGTGTACGTGTAATTATGTGTTTTATTTACGTCTGTCGATTAATTTCATTATTGTATATATGTAAGATTAAAATGAATATTTTATATAATATTTAATATTTTAAAATTAAAATACCTTAAAATAAAAAATGAAATACAATATCTTGTAAAAATTATAGCTTTTTATAACTATCTAAATACTTCATATAAATACATATATACATATGATCAAATGACAAAATTGAATTATATAAAAGAAATAACACTAAATAAAATAAAAATATAGACAAATATATTTAAGATATTTAATGTTAATTTATATATAAAATTGCATGTTGTAAAAATTGAATGCATATTTCTAAAATATTTTGCAGTAAAAATTTAGCATTATTTTGCTTTATATTTTACTTTTTATAATATATTTATATATTATAAAAATTTATTATATAATTATTATAAAAATATGATATATAACTATATATTTATAATAGTTTAAAAATATATTATAAAAATATATCATGAAATATATAATATATAAATATATAATACAAATTAATCAATGATAAAAATTATATAAGCATGCATGAAAGAATTCTATTTACCAAAAGTGACAATATAAATTGGAATTTATAATTAACATTATGAGAACACCAAATCCAAAACCAGAACCAAACCAATAATAATTAGGCCATTTCAGGATATTTGATATTCTATAGTATACATATCTATTTGGATTGATATCTTTATATTCTTTTATAATGTTTTTTTTATCTGAAATGTCCGTTACTGATGTATTTGTTAGTGATACAGTCATATTTTCCGTTACTGCATCTATATTAGAAAAATATAATCATAATTAGTAGAATAACTATATTAATAGAAAAATCATATTTATCACTAAAATTTGATGCAAACCGTATAGGATTTTCTACTTCATTGATATATTTAAAATAATTATATCTATTATTTTAACAAATTAATTTTTTTGTAATAACTATTTACATATTAAAGGACTAATTTTGTCAAATATAAATTGAAATGGACATGAATAAATTCTGTTGCTTTTAAACAAAAATATATTTTTATATTAATAAATTTTACTTATTTATAAAGCATTATTTTTGTTTAGATGTAAATTACTTTACCTGAAATTAAAGTAATAAAGACGATGATCCATAGTGTTGGCATCATAGTGTGAAACATTCAGATTTTTCCTTTACTACACTTGGGTAGAATCACTTTGCTTGATTCAAATAATTGTATTTAATATCTTGCTATGTAGCCTAGTGTCTGAAATTAATAACATTAAAAATTAATGATGAGTTTGTTTTGAATGTTTGAATAATGGAGAATATAACAATATATTATTTCTGACAGCTTATATTTTATTTAAAACGGTGAAAAGATAAATTCTAAAGAAGATTAGATAAAAAGGGAAATATAAATCAGATTAAGATCGGAATAGAAAAATAATAAAAATATATTTTGAAGAAAAAAATAGAATACAATTTTTAAAGTAAGAACGTCTATTAGTGCTTATCATGTATATACAAAATAAATTTTCTGCTACAATTTATTATTATGGTCTATAATTATGGCAATAACATAGAATTAGAAAAATGAAAACTCAATAACATTGCTACGATTTTAATATAGCAAATTAAAATATTTACATTTATTTGACAAGCTTACGGAAAATAAAAGAATTTTAAATTTTGTCCGACGTACATCATAGAGATATATATTTTACAGATGAATTAATAATATAGTCAACATGGCAGATATTATAAACGTTTACATAATTAACACTTAATTCTTTAGTAGACGATACGATAACAGCTTACTGATTAGCTATTCTATTTGTAAAAATTACGTGTCCTTAACATTATAAGACCTATTTGTGTTATCGAACTCTACCAAATTATTTATTATTTAACTTTTAAGAATCGTATTTCTGTCTTACGCGTGCTATCTTTCTCGAAATAATATTTAATTTATTAAGAATATTTAAGAATTTTATTTGATTTGATCATTATGATATACATATGTACATTGCTAATTTGAATTTCATTTCGACATAGATTATTAATAAAGATTGTCACCAACAATTTAAACTAGTAATCACAACGGGAAAATTTTTTTGTATTTCTTAAAAGATCTGAGAAAGAAATGCCCTCTATACTAAAAAGAGATATCTGTATAAATCTCTCACTTTTTATAGTTAATTGAACTGTTTAAATAAGCTTGTTAAAATTTTATGTAAAATAATTGTTAATTCTTCTGTCTCGCTTATTTTTTTTTTACAAATTGAAAAATTATTATGTTTTAACAACATATGTTTTCTACTCTTTAAATGACAATCATTGTATTATCATTGATTAGCAGTAATAAATGACTGTGATAATTAGTGAGTATTTTACCATCTTTTAGTAATTTCGGCTTCAATATATTATTACTGAAAGATCAGTGTATTTATTTTATTGATAAGTTATAAGTCTACTACTATATAAAAAATCTATATATTTCTACTGACTTCACTGATTTTTCACTGATTGTACTTTAGAGAGTAAATTTCCTGAAGATTAAAGAATATGTTCGTCAACGAATTTGAATCAGTAGTCATTTTACTGATATTTTACAAACATGCTTAGTTCACAATTGCAATTTGGCTTGAGATTTAATTCGACAATGTGGATGCACCTTAAAGGGTCACACAGCACGTGGCTCATAGCTTACTTATGAATATTCGCCATTCGTTGAATTCGCAAATTAACAAGCAATATTAGTTATAACTAATTACAGAGATCTTGCGTCATTTAGTATTATCATCTATGCTTGTCATTTATATTTGCAGGTTGCAAACATAACTCTAATTTGAATAAGTTTGAAAAACATTGACAAATCAAATGATCTAACAATGTGGCTTGTTGACTCGTGGTTTAGCAAGCCCATTTGATTCGCGATTTATTTATCAATAATAAAGCAGAATGACGAATCACGAATTACGAGCCACGAGGCACGATCCGCGAACCGCGTGCGGCAACATGCAAGCCGAGTCGTTGTAGCAATAACGAACAAACTACTCCGGCCACGTGGCCACGTGGCTCACGATGCTATCCATTTAGTGAGTCGGTACACATCATAGAACCCTCGATTTTGCATTAAATTAAAGCTACGAGCATTTCGATGTTACACGATTTGGCTCACAATGTTCTATATGAAGGCAATATTAAAACACGCTTTGTAGTATTTTATAAGAAAACATTTTTAGAAAACCTAACCTGTATGAAATTCTGCAATGAAAGGGCTTTCACAAACTTCTGAGGCTGACGAATTGTTTTGAAATCTTGAGAAAAGATTGTAAACTTGTATAAGGGTCACTAGTTGTTACTAAAAATCGTAGTGTTAAATCTTTCCTGTGCAATAACATATATATCTACATCAAGTATTTGAACTTTAGGGTGATTCTACCAATAAGTAAAGAAACTATGTGACGAAAAGCCATCTATATGTGTAGTCGTCTCTGTTCAATCAACGCTTGGTGAAAAGAAAGAAAACACAAAATGACTCATGTTGTACAGTTTCTCTGTCAACACGCCATCTTCATACTTTCTATAGAGAAACTTTTGAATACTGAATTTAGATATCATAATGATCCATATCAATGTATATTTGCACACTTATAATTTTTTAAAAATATGAGTGTTTTGCTTTTATTTTTGAATAAATCTCTAATTAAAAGGTTTAAAATTAATTGTTAAAATTTCTATGAAATTTTTATATTGGCCCCTTAATTTTTTGAAATTTTAATTTTTTAAGTAAATTATGATTGCCCTTTTGTTAGTTTTGTTAACATTAATCGATATTTTGTTATTAATATAAACATGGAAAAGAATGGTACATGTCCCCCAAAAAAATAAAATACAATTCATAAATTCAGGTAGCAAACTTATCATTCTCGGAATGGCATAAGTAAAAGTTGTATTTAATTTTATATACTAATATGCATACTATTTTATGCACTATAGTGTTAAATTTTTTAATTAACAATAATTAATCATTAATTGTAATTAATATTAGTTTATATTATATCTACATATACATATAATACATAAGATAAATTCGGGCACAAACAATTTATATATGGATCATTATGTAACACCGTCAATAAATCATTGACTATGAATATAATAAATTGTAAAAAATCTGTTAATGTTATTTATTTTTTGCGTAAAACTTTAATTAGATAGTTAAAACATGTGCAATAAAAGAATTATTACATTATTATTTTGTATTTCCGTTTACTTATATTTTTTATTTTATGAAATTTTAAAGGCGCTTAGAAATTTCATACTCGTTGTCTTTCATGTTTTGGTAGATCACGAAAGTTCTGTAGTAGGTTTTCTCTTAACATCTTATTTTTCCAATTTGAATCTTTTTAATATTAACAAATGAACATAAAAATGTACAATTAATATGCTCCACTTTCATATTGTTATTACTGTTTTGATAATATGCATAGCAATTTATACGTTTTAATATTGTGATTTTAAATTCTTTAACTTACAAAATGATTTTATGTTCTTAATAACGATGTCTTTAATTTTACAATGCAGCAAGTTCGATAAGTGGCTCATTAGGCTGTTCATTCTCCGGTTGTCTGAGAAAATTATCTTGAAGAAAGTGGAAGTATTGTTGAAAACCCCTAAAAATAGTAGAAATATATGTTATATAATTTAATTTGCGCGTTTTGAATTACTTTAATAAGTTGCTATAACTTTAAACGTGTTATGTATATAAACCAATTATTTTTTAATTATATATATATATATATTTAAATAATCTTACTCAGAAAACATCTAATAAACATATTTTATTAATGTCAGAATTATCAGAATTATCGGTATTATTATTTGTTATTCCAATCATCAATACCATTAGTATTATCAGACCCAGTGCCAGTAGAAATTCGTATACTGCCCTCTCGCTCCGTTTCAAATTAATTGGTATTATTATATATATACATATATGTTTTTCTTTCGTTAATTTTACAACCTGAGCAACGTTGATACCGCGGACCTATGAACAACCGAAAAAAGAATGTCATTCGTTCTCATGCAGCATAGAAAGTAGAGATACGCAATGTGGATTGAATTGATGTCATATAGGTACAATATTACGTTGATAAACTTGTCGACACATACTAACGAATTGACGGTCTACGTTTAAAGAAAACTCGGAGAACAGATCCACAGAGTTACGCATGATCGTTGTGTTTATATTTCTATCGTATTTATGGTACCGCAACGGGAGCAATAACCGTCAGTTCGTTCTTTGTAAAACAAGCCACTTTAGCTGCCACACATTGTCCATCACGAAATACAATTACTGCCGCTTTGTTATTAATGCGTAATGAAATATTGCTATTCATTACTCGAGCGTTATATTGCCGAGTAGTTGAATTTGGTAAAATCGATCTGCTTATTTTTTTCAAGCATAAGATATGCATATGATATTTATTGCTGATTAATCAGACATAAGCTCTCAGTCTTATAATAATGTGAACGTATTTGTATTACATCGGCCAATAAGTGATGCAACTATCTGCCGCGTCAGCGTTTCTCTTTTTTCTCTCTTACGATATATTATTTAACTTTCTGATGTGCATCTGCGACCATGATGCGGCAAGTATCACGGTTCCACCTTCTTATTTATTTGATCAAACAGAAGATCTAGAAAATCTTAAGATTGTCGCTTAGACCAACCCACATTTAAATTTCATTGTGTAATCAAATCTACTTGTTGAAATAGATTCTACTTAAAGTTAAATTTGGTACAATTAATCACTAATAAGTACATTTTTGTTTATTTGCATGTGTACTGGTGTTTTACCACACCTCTTAATTATACAGTTCATGCGTGACACGCGTCATCCGGCGAATCTTCGACGCGCCTTCGAACGAAGAGAATCGTGGCATTGTCGCCGCGGCATTTCCACGTTGGGCCTATCGCGGCCGCGGCGGCACGTCGTAAACTCGCGGACATTTGCGCTCACGTGACACGTCGTATTCTTTTAATTACACGCGCAGCCCGATAGGCACAAGCCCATAAGCTCAGCGCAACCAACTATCTAGAAACGGTCGACCTTTCTAAACGCGAAGTCGCGGAGTCGTAAAGGAAAAGGAAATCGAGCGCCGGTAAGAGAACAAAGGACTTTCCGATTGCCGATCGTCCTCATCTTCCTCTTCGTTGTCGCTCGCTATCTTGCGAACTTTGATCGTTTCTTATACACGACTGTGTATAAGCGCGTTGAAATTAAAATCCTGCAATCTCATATGTTCATAGTAACTGGCAGCACACAGTTAAGGCGCCAAGTTAATGTTAAAGACACTTTCGGCTTCGCTGGTGCCTATTTTTTACAAAATTGAAAAAGAGATGAAGAGAGAGGGGGGAGAGAGAGAGAGAGAGAGAGAGAAAACAAAAAAATTGTAAATATAAATGAAGAGAGAATGTTAATTAAGCTTAAAATATATAATTATTTTGCTATTAGAAAAAATGGACACATATTCTTTTGAATACAGAATATTTTTTATTACATTAACGTGTGTTCCCCTTATTTTTATATACTTTTTATCTTATCCGGAAGAAGACTTATTTCTTGGTGTAATAAACTATATTGATGCTGGCTTGAGCCGTTGTATAATTTATTGTGCGACATAAAGGTCTTCATTAGAAAGTGCAAACAGCGATATCGAAACGAGATGTTATGATATACATGCGTAAACTGTCGAAATTAATTAAAAAAGTCAAAAGGGCCGCATTTTAAACACGCAAATGCGTATGCCGAGTAATAAAGATATCGATCAACGATCGCGGCTCTTTTGAACGGAAATCAAATCGTGGTTAATGGGTTGATTAATTAAAGCTTTGCTCGCGAGAGGGTATGCCGCTCGTAAAAATACGGCACGCTCGCTATCTGGGCCACCCAATACGCCGGGATTGGATTTACAGGTGCGCTCACCACTCGTCCGCCGAAAATCCGCTCGCGATCCGATCGCGACGCGATTCCAGAAAAACCTGGCATCATTTTGGAAAGTGCAGGTGGTTCGGTCGGAAATGGGACGCTCGCGGAACGAAAAAAACGAACGGGGAAAAAAGCGATTGAGCGAGACCACGCCGTTTTCTGCGTTCCGCAATTTGCGTATACGCATCTTTTTGTTAATATGTCCATAACATATCGATCGATCCTTTCTTTAGCGTTTTCTAATGAACAAAAAACAATCGATCCTACCTTTAGCGTTTTCTAATGAATAAAAAATAATCTCACGTTGGATTTGAAACCACGGCAATGAAAAATCACAATCGTCGCTCGTGAGAGATTTTATATCTTATTGTCGAAGAAGTCATTCAACGATATGCGTCACACGCATAGTCCGCAGCATTGTCTCTCGAACGATTAGCGACGGAAAAGACGACGTATGGTATCAGCTTTCCTAGATTGTTGAGCGTTTCCCTTCACCGTGCCACGTATGAACGCGAGCTTACCGTGTGCACGATGTGTTTGCAATAGTGTGGGTGAGTAGACAGAAGAAGAGAGAGAGAGAGAGAGAGAGAGAGAGAGAGAGAGAGAGGTAGCGGCGCGGTGGTCCCACCGACGTTTTATGAATATGCATCGCTTTTCCGGCCGCCGTGCGTTGCTCCCAATTTGTCACACACCGTGGCATTATCCCATTTTGCTAATAAAGCAATGTTACGCGCGCGCGTACGCACCGGTCGATTCTTCCCTCTCTCCCTTTTTTTTCTCTTTGCCACGGTTGCGCAATTATGCAGCTTTGTAATTGTGCGGCGCCTTGCCCACCGTCGCTTCCTCGCGGCTTTTCTCCGCACGGCGTATCGCGCGGCCTCTCGTCCTCGGCGTTACAACGAAGACGCGACTTTATTATGACTATATAGACCTAAGTTTCTCTCGTCTACGGTATAGCAGGTGCGTGACGCGAGGAAGAAAGGGATTCGCCGCGAAAAGGGTAGGGCGAGAACGCGCCGACAGAGGAAATACACTTGACTTTGCTTTATTTAATTTCATGAGCTCGCACTTATAGAATTATGTACTTATGCCAAAGAATTAGAATGTTGCAGAATTTTGTAACATCATCGCCTTCTACGGAGACACGTACGAGGGTGTGTACAACAAACAAAGGAAGATCTCCGATAGCTCCGACAATTTCTCGCAATAAAATGTACGAGAAATATTGTACTTAGCAAAAATTCACCAAATACAATTTTATCTTTGCATAATTTTTTTTCTCAACTTACCAATTAAAAAAAAATGCTATCAGTACTTAATAATATCAATATTATTAATACTAAGTATTATGTTTTCTTAATATTAATTTTTTTAACACGCAACAATTATGCAAATACGAAACAGAGACATCCGGAACACTTGAATATTTTTTTTTACATTTTATACAAGCATTTACTTTTATTATTTAATTCATTAATAAAAATTAATCAAATTATTTTTATAGGCTTCTCCGGAATATTATGGAAAAGCATGCTTTTCTCGACACTCGTATTCAATTTTTCATCTGCAACGTACTGTTATTACCAAATAATGTCAAAATAACCGGGGAGCTGTCACTGCAGCTACCTTACTAACGAGTCGGACGTAACGTGCGGGTATAGAAATACGCGATCCGCGTCGTATATCGCGGCCGAAAAAGAGAGAAACGTGACGTGTGATAGCCATATTTTACTCGCGGGAAAATAAGCGTACAGAGGGAGGAAGGAAGAGAAAGGGAGTGAGGAGCGTGCGTAACGTATAACGGTCGCTCATCTAGGCGCGTACTAAACTGTATCGGAGATTATCTCGAATCCGCCAAACCGGGAATTATCGAAAGTCGCGCAGGCGGCGCGGTGAAGTTTCTCGAGCACCGACGCAATTAAACTTTTTCTCGGCTCGATCACGTCAAAGACTCGTCGGACGGCAGTGGCGATCGCCCGATCGCTCGCGAGACCTAACCGGTCGGGACTCCGGAGTCGGAAGGAGGAGAGAAAGAGAAAGAAAAAAAAAAGTAACGGCCGCGACAGCATCGAGAATGCGTGTCGCGTGATTCCGAGGACACCGATTTCACGAGAGATACATTAATGCCGTGAGCGCGAGCGAGTCGTGTACGTTTTATAAGTCGTCGAATAAATTTTCATCGCCCGGCCCTTTCTCTCCTACACGCACACACGCACTCTGCTTCTTCCCTTCGATAATTTAACGAACTTTCGTAGAATTACAAGAGCGCACGTCGGCGTTTTATCTTGGGACAGAAGCAACAAGAGTGTAACAAGCACCGGGTTTTCCCAGATTGTAACGAAATTAACGCTTATACGTGCAAAACGCTTTTTTTACGCAGAATATTGCGCTTTTTTTTATTTTATTGCGAGCGACTTAGGCTCATTTTTAATGCAATAAACTGGACAAATTGTGTCTTGAAGAATTTTCTTAATCTTACTCATTTATTGCTTGTGTTACAACGACAACGATAAATAAACTGATAACTATAAATATATAATTTTATAATCAATATTTTTGCTTAATAATCTTTCAAATTATACATAAAATTTTATATAACTTCTTCCAAATTAGATTTAAGGGAAGACATATGTATTTTATACTATTTTTAAAATTTAAATGTCAGTTATAGAAAAATATGATTTTAAAAATATAAAATGAACAAGATTTCTGTGTCTTCCCGTGTTTTTAAAAAATTAAGTTTTGCTTTTTAAGTCTCCGTTTAGGTGTATGTGCTCCCTTAAAGACTTACAAGAATCTCACACAGGTTGAGAAGATTTGTATTAAATACCGTATTACGAAAAGTTTACGATCCGGACTTGAGGACAACGAACGCAGATTAAATCCGCGCGTCGCGATCGATTATTCGGATTTATGTCACCGACACGGTGATGAATCGCGGTGGCGAGGTCGAGGTGGTGGTAAAAGACGCTCCGTGCTCTCACGGCCGTATTTTAATCTTATCGCGCTCGCGCTTTCGTCGGTCGCTTGATACCTTCGCGGAGCTTTTCTTATCGGGTCGTAAGAGCACGAGACTCTCGGGGCTCGCTCGTCCTCTTTGCTTCCTCGTATCGCCCTATCGGCTCGTTTCCACTTTTGTCGTGCCAGCGGGGAGCGTGCACCCCTGCATGTAAGGCGTAGATACGATACCCGTAACAATATGACCGTGCGAACTTCCTATCTCCGGCTCTTATTAACACGATCGCCTCCCAGAATGCGTCGGAAGTTAATCAATACAAGTAATCAATACAACTTTTACTTTTCGCAGATATATACGATAAGCTGGTAAATACAGCCATAAAGTATATGAAAGTAAAATAATCACCTTTCAGCTCGGTGTATATTTCGCTCTTTGTTACACATTCGTATCTAACTGACATTATTATATACGTTCTACACGCGCGCGATAGTATTAAATATATATCACATGTTGTGTATGCATCCTATATTTTACGAATACCGATATCTGACTATTGCGGAACACTTCGCGGCGGTCTCGGGGATAAAGGAGGAGGCCAAAGTGCAATTTTTCAGATCGGTATTTTTCCGACGCTGCAACAGTTTCGCTCGTTTCCTCTCTGTGTGCCCAGATACGCGTAATGCTTATGCTTTGCATTACATATGGCGATTGCGTCAGGGTGATATCGTCATCTAGTGCGGGGTGAGCACGATTTTAAAGCCTTCCTCGCGTCGGGCGACAACGAGAACCGGGAGGTGCGTGTTCCCGACACGACTTGCCCATTAGGTGGACCCGGCAACGTGCCATCAGATTAGATTCCCTTTCGTCCTCTCGCCCTCGTTGCTCCTTGCGCAACAATGCACCGGCATCGACAATGCATTGGACAACGATGTTTGCATCTGCGACGTGCTTCCTGGATCCGTGAATCTGCAGGAGAGTTAGATAGCGCTCGATAGTTGAAAGCACTTCGACGTGAGAATCTCAATAGCGAAATATTAGGCGACTGTAGTAAATATCCCAGTAACCGGACATATAAAAATCCAAGATCATTGAATTTTTATAAGGATTTACAATATAAAATGATCTAATCTAGATAGATTATATAGTTATTAACAGAATCATACAAAATAATTTTTTAACGTTAAATTTTGTATTTTAAATTAACCTGTCTTATAAATATATAGATCTGCAAATATTTAAAGAGATTTAATTTTAATGTTATAAAAACATAAAACACATAAGATTAATTAATAATAAGTTTAGTTGTAGGGACACGTTTACTAGGACATTTTAAACTTTAAAGAACAAGAAAAAATGCAAAATAATTGAAGGATTTATTAGGAAGAACAATGTCAAACAATTATAAATAATTTATTACATATAAAAATATAAAGCAGAATAAGAAAAAGAGAGAAAGAGTGTTCAAAGTAACGACGCACGGAAACAATTTTGAAATACAGACATGAAAACGATTATGTTATGGTGTGAAAATATTCATATTGGACGCTTAAGCTAAGTAGAATATCAAAATCTTTTGCAGCAATTTTATCATGTTTGGACATCCTACACAATTATTTTGATGTCCAACATAAAATTGTTTTTTTCGTGTATCCAAAATTTTTGGTTACGTTAATTATTCTCCGCTACTAGATTATAATTCTCTGCGGATCATATTACCACTGAAAGTAGGATTGCCTAGCCTTCCCAGTAAATTCGATCGAGTATACGCCGAGTAGTTTAGCCAAGATGTAAATTCACCGAGGTAAAAATTCGGAAAGACCGAATCTAATCTTTGTTCCGGACATAACACGATCTTCCGAAGAGCCGTATCCTCCGTCTTGCTTATTAACGACTGCGGCGAGACTCCGTCTCTTGCGATGGCCTTTTCGCGTTCGCGGATGCATTAACCTTTCACGCGGCATCTGGAAGTCGGATCGGTACCAAATTAGCGACGCGATCGAGAGTCGTGCCAGGTGTCGGGACGATGCCAGATCCCATTGCTGGCGATGGCCCTTGAAGACCGAAGTGATCTCACCGAGCTACACACACGGAGTTAGATGCACGCGATGGTTTTCCGTTGGCCGCACGTCAACAGCTATCTCCTCTTCTCGCCCTCGCGCTTTTTCGAATCGCCCCGCGTCCTTCGAGTGATGCTTATCGATCGCGACAGTCGTCAAGAGACGTGCGCTCGTTTTCTCACCAATTACAAGAGGCACGAATGACGCGGGACGGCATCGCGAGATCGGCGCGATTTATTGCCTTCCTACTCTAATGCGTAAGCGATGTGGTTTCACGACATGTTTCACTTCTACAAGTCCTAGCTTTAGTACCGCAACCTTTGCTATTTTTTTATTTAATTTTATTTGAAAAAAGAAACGTATATTATATTACATGATATTGAATAGACCAATATGTTTTTCAAAACGATTTTATTTTCATTACATACATGTTACTTATACATAACATAACCGCAGAACGTTACTTCCGCATTGATACATTTATACGTTAAATGTACAAATTAGTGCACACGCAAGACATAAAATTTCGACTATAAATGTAACGAGGAAACTTTACTTGATTTTAATCGCTAGAAATCCGTGCTAGCGCGCAGAGTTGCTAAATAACTATAATCGCGCGGAGGGCTAACGATCCATCCGGGGGCCAATAATCCGCATGGCGCATGGCGGAGAGAATACGTCTCGGTCCCGCGAATTAATGCGTTTCGCAACGCGATTCGCCTTTATGCGGATGCCGCCACTCTCTCGCCGCGGTAATTGATTACATCAAGATCGCAACAAAGTCGCAGCATAATCGTAATTACCGCCCGCGACGTGGCATCCTGGTTAACGGCTAATTGTCAAAGTAATGCGTGTACCATATAATCGCGCATTACCCGGCAGCGATACATCCGAGAACCGCGTTTTCCCGGCTAACTCGCGAAATCACGAGCCGCTAACGAAATATGCATGCGGCCGCTAACGAACCACGGTCTAATTAGGAAAAAATACGGAGGAAGCGCGTGCATTTTGTAGAAGTAACGGACATGCGTCTCTGTTGTTGCTCGTTGCTGCCGACAAGAAAAACATCGTCCGCTGGCATCGTGCACCGTGAATGCCCAACTATTCTTTCGGAATTGTTATGCCTACAAGTATTGTCGATTCTCACCGTTTGTCATTTTTTAACGATAAATACTATAATCTGAAAATAATCCCTTAGGATGTTTTCCATCCCATGGAAAAAATTAATGTTCATATCAGTGCAAATTGTTTTATTGATCTAAAATTCATATCTATCTTTTATTTAAAAATTCCAGAACCCAATTTATACAATAAAAATAAATTATGACTCGTATGTACCGATCAGTTTAAACTAGCTGTGTGATAAAGAGTTTTTATATTGTTATAAAATATTAAATTGCTTATATCTTATATTACATTGCTTATACCTTACATTAAATTGCTTATTTCTCAGGCTATTCCGTTTATTCACGTGATTTTTGTTATATTGGCGACGCTATCGTATTTTAAGACAATATGTGCGATCTTCCGCTTCTGCTTCGACCGAAATGACTATATCGCGGGATACCCACAGAAAGGGAGAAGTATGGGAAAGGAAAGCGAGCCTGACCAAATATATCATCGAGCGCGACGTAAGGAGAGCGAGAGAATAACGCGCCCGCGATTACGTTTGATCCCACGAGTGCGCCCAATGCGGCGGCTGTCAGGCAAGGAGAAGAAGCAATTTCCGCATTGCCGTTAAACGCAATCGTGCAATCGGCATACGCTTCACACACGTGCTTCGCGGTGGATAGACTTCATTGCGAGAGAACATTCAATGCGAGACGAGATAATCGCCACAAGATTCTTATGCAATCATATTCTGTATTAATAAGCGACAAACGAACATTTAGCTGTGCGATAACATTTAATTCAGCGAAAGAGGAGAATCCGAATCGGTTAAACGACCGAGAGCTTATATTACATAGAAATGGAAGAACCGAGAAACGAATACATGCGAGGAATAAGACAACAACCGTTATCGAGACCGAGTTTCTAAATAGAAAAGAATTGAAATCGGCACATATCGAATCGTTCTTCCATCTTATACAGACTTTTCTCTCTTTCTTTCCCTTTCTCTCTGTTCCTTTCTTTGTCTCGGACATTGGCTAGTAAAGAAAGAAAAAGTCCCGTTGGGTCTCACGTGCACTTGAACGCGTCGGGAAGCGGGAATCGTGTTCCGCGGCCGTAACCATTATCACGTTGCCCTTCTTCGATAGGGTCGGCACGAGGTCGCTGAAATAGCGACACGAAAGGGTCCCCGGTCCGATTTATGTGTGCACCACGAAGAGAGGATCTCTCTTTTCAAGACTTCTGGCAGAAGCGTCGAGCAGCTTCGCGTACGTGCAGAAACTTGTAACACGTACGGCAGAGTGAAGAGAACGCGGATGTGGGTGGACAAGCGGAGGGAACGACCGGACAGAAACGAAACAGAAGAGAAATGGAAGCAAGGGAGAAAAAGAAAGGCACTACAGGGTGTCGCGGACTCATCTTTAAATAAAAATAATCGATTTCTAGTTATAAATGAAAATACTTCATTATACTTCTCATAATTCTAAAACTGTCTTTCAGTTAGCAAATATAAATAGCAATTTTATTTTCTGTTATAAAATAACAACATATACACACATTGGATAATATATTGTCAGCAACAATGTATTTGTATACAAAGAACCTTTGATATTTTTCAATAAGTCAAGATTGTTGGCAGTGTTTGTTGGGAATTTAGATTTGGATGGATTCGAAACAAACCGTCTGTAAATAACCGAAGATATTATTATTCTATCCATACATCTCTAAAATAAACCAAGTGATCTTTTGCTAGTTCATTCCAGGACACCCTGTACGTATAGGGAGAAAGAGGGAGAGAGAGAGAGAGAGAGAGAGAGAGAGAGAGAGAGAGAGAGAGAGAGAGAGAGACAGCAGTCAGCCAGAGTCGAGAGATCTACGTTGTTAGATCGTATCAGAGGGTTGTCTCTGCTGCTACCGCCTGTGCCCGATGTGCTTACCGCTCTCGCAGAGCCACTCCGTCTAGCTCGGAGGTATTTGATATTGACTTCCCGAGGCTCGACTTTGAACTCCTGAAGCAGAGAGAACGGGAGTAAGAGGAAAGAGAGAGAGAGAGAGAGAGAGAGAGAAAGGGAGGCGCAGGCTGCACCACCCTCGCGTTACGTTTAATTAAAAAGCTTCGTGCGCGCGCGCTTGCACGCCTTTATATACACACCGGGATATGTGTGTCGATAGCTAGTCGACGAGTTCTCTCGTAAAGCTCCAAAGAGCATTTGCGAGCTCTGCGAGCAGTGCGTTAGAGAGAAAACAAAATTATTTGTCTGTCGCGGAAGTTGTCGGATCAAAGTGGCGGAACTTCTACTACCTAACAGGCCGCGTTCACCGCGTTGAGTTTCCGGCGATCACGAAATACGCGAGTTGGAAAAGTTGGGCGAGTAATGCTTGACATCGAGATTCACAGTACTTGTTATGATATCGCGGATCATTTTGTGCCTGATCAAAATGGTAAGGAAGTTGAAGTAAGGAAATTATACCGAAATTCTTCAAGAAAATGGCAAACCATGGAACAACAATGGGAAGCGCATTTCGGTGCATTGTGCAACGTGATAACACAACATATATCTATATACATCTTGTACGTACAAAACACGCCTACAAATACCGTAATACGATATTAATTTTTCTTTTCTTCAGGCCACGCGCAAAATTCCGGAAGAGCGAAAGGTGAGAGAGAGAGAAAGAGAGAGTTAGGAAAAGAGAGAAAGAAGAGAAGCGCAGCGCGCTGAGGCAGCGCCGAGCAGCGTCGTCGTGCTGGTTTATTTTCCCGGCATCGCGGCCTCCGTCGTGGAAAACGCGAGGCTGGCAACAACGTTTTCCAACGATAACAATTATCCACGAGAGACTTCATTACCCATTCGCCGCGAGCGGCTTCTATTCTTTATTTATGGACAAGCTCATTATTTCTGTGCAAGTAAGCATATGAAAAATTCTCCCCTCGCGCGTTCCGATCCTCCCTTTTCCCTTCTCCTCTGCCTTTCCTTTTCCCTCTCCCCCTCCCGACATTTGCCTGCTGCAGCTACCGACCCGTGCAACGAACGAGTCACGGTTTTATTAAATTAGTTGCCACGATGCGGGGACTCGATTCTCTCTCTCTTTCTCTCTGTCTTCTTTCTCATTCTTGCCGCGTAATTTTACTTCTCTCGTCCAACCCATTCGCATGCCATTCGTCGATCCGTCGTAGCGTCATCGGGATTATTGCCGGACGACTCAACACGACAATTCTGCATCGATCATTCAGTGGCGATACATATCGGTTCGTAGCATGGAAACATGCGAGAATATATACGTACATAATTTGTCTAACCAAAAATATATATGTATATAAAATAAATCAGCGACAAAATTAGAGTATTAAATAACAACAGCCACAATAATAGCAGTAATTAAAATGATAACTTTTTATTGAATGTGAATAAAAAGACAAATAACACAGAGAGCGCCACAGAGAGAAAAACAACGCTATTGTACTGTGCCTTAGTGAAATGAATTGAAATTTCACACATCACACATGTATACATTTTTTTCTTAGCCATTTGTATATATAAGTATTTAATGCGCTCGGGTGTATATTTCGCGCGACCACGACGCGACGATCAACCTGTTACATGTTTGCGTCGTAATAAAGGCGCAACGCAAGAGAGATGACATAAACGTGCTTATCGAGCGTGTTATCGATTTACGGCAGGCTGCGTAACGCGATCGTAGCGGACGACTCTCGTGGCGTCGGTGGAACCGCGGAGCGGGGCCGCATAAGTGACCGGTAAATATTCATGTCGAGGCTGCGTCCGTCGATGATATGCAAATGAGCGCGGTATATGCTCGCGTACGTGCGTGCGTCACGCGTATTTATGCTCGGCTCGGCGCGCGGCGTGTCGTCCCCGCTTCCACGGAAGACGGTGTCATCTCTCTATCTACCATCGAACGACACGCGCGAGTGTCCCTGCCCCGAATAGGAGACACGAGGACTCGGGTTCAGGCCGGGGAGACGCAAAACTCCCCGCCCACGGTAATAGATGAATAGATATCAGCGTGATGGGCGCGACACGTCCTAGTTGTTGCAGTTTGCGCCGTTTGCCCTCCCCTTCTGTCCCTCGCGATAACGCGCGACATTTGGCCTAGATTTCCTGGAAGAAACGAGCCATTCTCCCTGGTGCCGACTTCCGTTTCTACGCTTTAGTTCTTTTTTTGTCAAGGTTCTCCCTGATCGCAAAGATACGCGCTTACTTCTGAACGCCACGTCGCTATTTCGCTACTTTTTCATCTCTGGTTAAACGTGAAATTGATTTCTTTATGCAGTGAAGAGAACAAGAGTCACATTAAATGGAATAAAAATCAAATTAAATTACGAGCTAATCAAAGAAAATGCCATTTCTCAGCCAGGCATCATCTTGGTTTAATAAAATTTCAATTATTAAATATACATTTTCAGTTCTATTTAATCAAATTTAGTCAACTAAGTGCCGATACGGGTTGGACTTGAAACGCAATCATAGATTAAAGCTAGAATTAATATTTTAAATTAAATTGATCGTAAGGTTGATTATAAAGTATTTGAAAAAAATTGTAAACAACCTATTGCAAAAAATATTCAAATTGAATCATTTATCCAATCGTTTGTCTGTCAAATAGGATACGCGACGGTTTCGTCTCCGATTACGCTTTGCTTTGCCCTACTGACGACTACTGTTGACCCTCACGAACCGTGCTTCAGATTTCGCCGGGCGTAGGTGCGCCCAGATAAAGTTACGCCAGGGCAGGTGCGCTCGCGAAGGCATCCAACGGACTCGAGAAGCTGGAAGGCGCGGGCAAGGAGAGAGGGCGGAAGGGATCGCTTAATTTTGCAGGAGCTGGAATCTCTGGATGATGCCTCACAAGAAAGAGACAGAGAGGCAAAAGGCCTTTCCGCCTTCTCTCCTACGCCCGGCCTCTCATTCCGCGCGCTGGCCTCACCGCCTTTCTCGAGACTGTTCATAATCCGTGCAAACAAAGTGAGCCAACAGGCCGCAGGGCTGGAACGTAGGACGAGAGGGACGAGGTGGACGGGGAACCGGGGGTTGGGCGCGCGAGCGGGGCGACAGGTTTAAACAAGATTATCAAACGATTAAAAGAATTTCCACGTTCCCCGACGTGCCCGGGATATCCTTTCCCCTCGCTCTCTGTGCCGAGTACCCTCGCGGCAATTTCGTGGAGGATTCTGAAGAGAGAGAGAGAGGAAGAGAGAGAAATCTGGACGACGAAGAGGATTTTGCGAGCTAGCATAGGAGGAAGAGCCGAGGGAGGGAGGGAGGGAGAGAGAGAGGATGCAGAAGACCCGGCGCGGTTGGGGAAGGCAGAGAGATGGAGATTAGCCCCGGGAGGCTTCTTTGTGCGGCAATGAAAACGGCTTGTCTCAAAGAACCGCGACGGATACATTTTTAATTACCTCAAATATCACTCGCCGTGCGCGCTCGCGCTGGTTGGGCTCGCCCAAGTTTCTTAATTAAATGTCATATTACGCCTCGAGGGCGCCCACGAAGACTATCCGCCAGCCTTTACCTGCCGTTTCTTCTATCGAATAACGATATTCTTGTTACGTGAATCCCTCGAACATATGTTGTTTAAAGTACCTATTGCTATTTTTCTAACATTGACTTTATTGAGTTTAACTTAACGTATAAAATATAATAAATCGGTATTTATAATTAAGAAAGTATAATACAACAATTTTTATTAATTCATATAAAAATATAGAATTAAAACGCCGTGATTCTGTAAAATGACTTTATGAAAGCGGTATGAACAAATACAATACTTAATATAACTTTAAAAAAAAATTACTATCATATATAAATAAGAGATTCTTTCTTAATTCAAATTAATTTTTTTATAGCTCAAATTGTCAGGTTCTGATCATGCCATTTTTATGTCACTTAATGCGCATCGTTGTCTGTTGAATTATTCATTAGTCGGAACACGTTCGATGTAGTATTCATTCACGTGCCCTTCTCCCTCTTTGATCGCAGTATTATAGAAATGGGGCCGTTTTAAACAGTCTTTCCCGTGCTATCGCCGTAAAACGGATGTTACTGAGAATTCCCAAGGGAAGCGGAATTGTGCGTGTGCGTACCACGTAATAGAATAGCAATATATATTTATCTCTCCGCGAAGTTATATTGGAATATTCGTTGCGATGCGCAATCACGGACTATCCAAGTGACCGGATTTGAATATAACAAGTACTCTTGCACTCATACGCGCGTAAAGCACGGCGGATACATATCTAACGACGCCCGTACATTCCGTTTGTTTAAAACACGTCGAAGACACTCTTTAAAAAAGTTCTCTCGCACCTGGCTTTTATTATGTCTCCGTACTGAAATGAATATATACAAGAGCAATAAGGCAGCCATTGTAAAATAAACGTCTACTTTAAATGGCCTATGATTCACGTCAAAACTAGAATTATTATCTTGTGCTTAAGTAAAATTAAAATTAAAATTATGTATTATTAGCAATTTTATATGTATATTTCATATATGTATACATTTAATTTTTTTACATTGCATAGTATACATAGCACATTAAAAAAAAATGAGTAGAATTCCGTTTGTGAAATCCGACGCGAATTATAAAATGAACTTAAATGATTTCAGCTGCAGGATAGATACGTCATTGAAAGACGGCGGAACTGATTATAACATGACTTTGGTATGGATTCTCCTTCTACCACTAGTTTCATATCATAGATGCAAATATTTGGTAGCGCAAATTTCGGTACGTGAGAACAGATATACAGATTATTATTTTACGTTTGCTTTCCCCGAGGAACATTTTCCGGAAAGGACGCGCGAACTCCTTGAATGGGTCCAGCTAAACATTCACAATAATCCTTATTCAAGTGACCCTTATCAGAGAAATATGATTTTTAAATCATCAGCATATGTGTAAATGATGTTCCGTAGATGTGGCATATGTCTTAAAAGTCAAGAAGCGTAAGAGTTGGAAATGTAACATATTCTAATTACAAAACAGATAATTTGATTAACGTAACTTGAAAAAGACAAGATTGCTTACGCTTTTATTCATCGCTCTTTATGCGGAAGACTTGCGTTTAAAAATTCAGTCGCGGTGCAACGGGCGGCGCTGAGCATCCCGCCTCACTCCGCAAATCCGAGAATAACGCCGCGGCAAATCCTGTCTTCAAACAAGGGGCCGTTGTTTGCAGGTGGCCCGCATACCTGGCCCGAGCCCGCGCGCTACTTCGAAATGCTAGAAACGGCACCGTGTGTGTAAGCCAGCGCAAACTAGCTGCAGCTAACTACGCCCCGTTCACGAGCGCTCGACGCTGCAACATCAAATATGAAAGCCCGCAATTATATAAAGCTAAGAGAGAAAGGCCGGCACCGCGGGACGGGGGTTGAACGCGGGCAAGATGGAAGGAAGACCTGCCACGTTCGTCAGAGAGAGGGAGAGAAATCCGGGGTGAGGTGCAAATACATAGCACACGCGAACCGCACACGTTTTCCGCGGAGCTCTGGACCGCGCGCGAAAGCGAAGCGCAGCCCCCGAAAGTTCATCGATTTCTAAACACTCGGTATTAGTGGCCGTAAGGCCAAACAGAAAGTCAATTGCCGGGGCGGCGTGGTAAATTAACTCTTTTCCCGATATCTACACGCGCAAATACGCAAGATTATTCCGCGGAACGTTACATTATTCTAAGACATCACGCAAGGTGAAATGATTATCCGTTCCTTTATCTCCTAATGTTTCCAACACATAAAATGAAAACGTATTGCGATACGCAGACAATAAGTAATACAGTTATTGAAATTATCAATAAAAGAATTTTATTACATATTTTTGAACTGTAAAAATGTATATTAAATTATATTAAAAGAGACACATACACAGAGAGAAAAATTTCTTTAGATTCAATAAACAGTTTTGTTCGATTATTCCGAAGCATATATTTCTTTGGTTTTAATAAATTTTATACACATTTCTCTAGATTTAATAAAATTTATTAGAAACAAAGAAATATATGCTTTGGAATAGTCGAACAAAACTGGTTATTAAATTTAAAGAAATCTTTCTGTGTATAAAAAAAAGACGAATTTGCTTTTTAAATTTTATTTATTTACGTAAATTTAATAATTATATTTACGATAAATAAATTTTGATAAATATAAGTGATAAATAGGATTAATTCTACTAATCTCTGTAATATTCAGGAATTTTGAAGAGCTGTGAAATCCCGCTTGTGCGGGACAAATGGACTCATCCTTATTAGCAAACGATGTAATTTCACGACGTTTTATGTACAGACGCTTTGATACGTAATGTAAACTTTACATTATAAATGTCATTCATAAACTTCAAGATTAAAGGTCCAATATCTCTATCGAGAACTGGAGACAATCTGATGGGGAAAGTCTGAGAACGAGGCACGCGGTCGCGCAATCGTACTAACACGTGGTCTCTCCGAGATGAAACGCGATCATTCTTTGTCAGTACGACGTGTCGCAGTCACACTGTGAACTATGTTTGATCGATGCGATTCCGCCTCCTGGGCGAGACAATCGCGGGTAGGGGGAGATAATGAAAACGATCCGTTATATCGTGTACATCGCGCGCGCATCCGGTGCGACGCGCTTCCTGTTGATTTTAGTAACCACGATTTCGGCGATTCCGGAATCTGAACGGAAGCAAGCGTAGAATTGCAGAACCCTAGATTCTAGATGTATTGAGTAGCAACGTTGTGTATAAAAATTCTCTAATTTTGCCTAGAATTTTGACGCAAATTAAAAAAAAAAACAGAAATTCTTAAGAAATTTACGGGGAATTCTTTTAGTTTGGGTACACCTTCTGATAGTTAATATATTTTTATATTAAAATATTGTTTACATTTTCTATATTTTTAATAATCAGAATATAGGAAAATATAAACTAAACTTTATCTGGATTTTTAATCTAATAACTTCTTAAAAACGCATTGTCTTTTTTTTAGTTAAATAAAATCTGATTAAATATTGATTAGAAAGAACGGAATGTTTATTTTATTTTGTTCGATATATTGCTAATTATCAAAAAACCTACAGCATAATAAATGCATTGAAAACATGTGGCAGAGAAATAGAATGGTTTCTGTCACCTGAATTAAATCGCATAGTTGCTTACGTAAGAAATAGAGCGACGGAGAGGTCTCTCCACAAAAAGAAGGCGAGAATGAATTTAATAAAACAGTTTCCACGTTTCCCCCGGCGCGGGCGCACGCGCGCGGTACGTGCATGTTTCGTGAAAACGCACGGTGAAACTCTTTTGTGCAACAACGAGTGCGCCCCAGCCATTGTTGATGACGATACGGTGCCGCAACGACGTGTACCTGCGCGATATATTACGCATGACAGATCCATCGTAGCGAGGCGATAAATAACGCGAGCCTGCGTGCAGTCTGTGAGGGACATCGAGACTTGCCAACTAATTTTTATAGCAACGTTGAAATTACGTGCGTCCGATCTGGTTTGCGCCAGAAATAAATCACACTTATCGGCATTGTTACGCCGCGATATAAACTCGCGTTCGTGTTCACTATAAAGCTTTCACTGTACAGTAATTAGCCTCGTTGCTTTCAAGGAAGCCACGCACATTGTGCTAAATTTAAACAATAACTTTTTGCACTTTGTGCACTTCGATTAAATTCAACAGCTCTCGCTTCTGTCATTTCGTATTTTATAATCTTATATTTTTATTTTATATTTATACATAAAAATATTATATGTGTAAAACAATAGTAGTTGCAGTAATAAATTTTAATATCTTCTCTTCCTTTTTTTTCTTTCTCTTTCTGTCGTTTGACCATTTTTTGCTCATTGTTTCGTTGTCATTTAAGGAATGACGAACGGAAACATTTGTACAGTAGCCATTCAACGAGCATTGTCAAAATGGTCGAAATTACATTAACAGAATTCCAAGCGCATCGAAATGCGGAAGGACAGACGGATACGCGGTGGTTCAAAGCGACCGCGAAAACCCGGGTATTCGAAGGGCACATTCTTAACTGCCGCAATTCAAATATGTCAGATATCTCGCGGCGACGTACACGAAAGTAAAAATTAAGGGGGGAAAAGACCCTCTCCTCTTGGAGAGGGTGCGACGTGAACTTTGGGGAAGTTTGGATTAAAATATGTCGTGCGGTTTCCCATTCCGCGCTGCGCGTATATCGCGTTATACGTGGACCGTATTATACGTGGTATCGTATTCTTTATCGTAGCGCAGAATTACATGGTATAATCTGGATCGTTGGTGCAATAACAACGTGAAAATGTTACCCCTTTTTTTTTTAAGCGGTATGAAAAACGCATTGTATGCTTATTATTATTAAAGAACCCACACATTCAACATTTCCGTTGACATTTTATGACATGCCTATCTTAGCAAATTTTTAAATACTCTTTTTATTCCGTGAATCGTAAATAAATGAGAGTTTGTTGAAACATGGAATTCTATTCTATCTTAGTTGTTTCATCATTTTAATATATACATCATCGATCAAAAATGTATCACAAATTATTGTACATCCCGACTCAGGCCGCAACATGCAGCAGCATGTTCCAATAGGCCGATGCGATGTTACGAGCAATCACGCGCATAATTACAGATTCGCGGCGGACTAAATTAATCGCAACGCAAACAATGCCGTAGCGTTGTTATCCCTCGTCCGTCAGCGAGCGCGGGAGCGCAGGATGATGATCAGCAAGAGCGAGAGAGAGGAGGGGGAAGGGGCAGCACGATCGTTAATTTCCACAATAATATTCGGTAGATCGCGGGAATTGTCGACGCGCCGCGCCGCGGTGCGGCCGATCAATCCTCCGATTACCGGCCTGGGCAAGATGTAATTAGTCCTGTGTGCCGGGCCTCAGCCGCGCGATATAACGTTACGAATTTCGGTTAGCTACCGGAGGTTAACCGACCCCGCGCTAGCGGGGCTAAACCGGACCCGAGGCCGCTCTTCCACGCTCCCCCGACCCCGAAATGACATTCCGCGTGTCCGGATTATAAATTATTTAATCAGGCCGGGGCGCACGGGAAGTAAGCGGAAAGAAAATATTTGCTCCATTACGCCGAGGGAGAAAGCGACGGTGTAGAATGGCAGACACCGAGATGGCTAAGGGGGGTGATGGCTAGGTCAGGGTGAGGAGATGCGGAACCCGAGCGAGAGACTCGCGGGGCTTGGCTCGAGGCAGTAATAAGAACGACGGCATAGTTTTAACTTCTCTTTTATGAGCGAGCTTTGTGCGAATGAAGGCACAAATTGAAGGCGGAGGCGCGCCTTCGGGGAGACATTGAGACACGCGCGTTTTCTTCCGCGCGGGAAGTTCTCTCTGCACGCCGCCTGATCCTCCCTTCCTCCCTTGGCGCGCAAACGTTTCTAGCCCGGCTCTTCTTGCGCGAGTAACTGCCGACTTCGGCTGTGTCTTGAATTTTCTCCGGCGTCGTTTCCCCTCGAGCGCGCGACTCGTGTTCCCGAAATTCTATCTCGCGCAGTTGCAGCCTCCGTCCTACCTTGTAATAATTATTACTTTAACTCGCTTTGTTTGTGAAACGTAAGAGTTCGGAGCTCGCGTTGCGTTCATTACTCCGACTTTTCTTTCAGCGAGTCTATCTATGTAGCGTAATGTAATTCTTTTTTTTTTTTAACAAATGTCTATGGTTTATTTATGTCAATTATTGTATAATATACTTTTAAAAATATCACAAAACAGTTCTTTAAGACAGTTATTAAAAATTATTTAATATAATAAGAAAGTTTATTTAAATATTTATCAGTGTTTCTACATATTTCTTCTCATTTCAAATTAGCTGATCAATTTATTTGCACGTTACAAAAGTAATAAATAAAAACGTGTAAACGGGACACGTAGTCGTGCGCGTTCGTTCGTTCGTTGCTTCGACACTTTCTCACAGGCCGATCGTGTTCGTAACGATGAGACCTTGTTCCGAAAGGGAAAAAGGAGAGACAAAGCGACAAAAAGACGCATGAGACACAAGCAGAATGTCACGAGAGGATGGAAAAGGGCCAAGAGTCACAGTGCGGGCTCGATTCTCGCGGCGATACGTATGCCTGTACGCGTGTGTACGTGCGGTATGGTTCCAAGATGCGTTATCGAATGTTTTATTCATAAGCGTAGAACAAAGCCCGCCTGTTTATCCTGAGGACATCTCGCGTTGGTCGCGCTGTGTACGCAACGCTACAACGCTTCCCAGAGCCGCGAGCCTGCACTTAAAGCTAAGTCGGCTAACAAGTGCGATTTCAGAACATGACGATTGCCGCATGCTTGTTATTAATTTTTCATGTTCTTACGCCGGAGCGTGTCAACGTGATAAAAACGACGTCAAGGAGAAAGAGAAACTCAACGTTTCTACAAGTTGTACGATTGTCATTTCACAAACTTATACAATTTCAAAAACTGAGATAGATATATTTGATTGTGTTTTTAAAATTAAATAATCAAAGTTAAAGGAATCTTTTTGCAATGAGTGCGTTAAAGGACCTAATCGTTTAAGATTGATTTAGGAATTGGGAGATTCAAACTGAAAGGTCCACTCGCACGCCGCCTAGCAAGAAGTTCGAGGAAGGAACCGCGGGCGACCGACTTGCCGTAGCGACCACTTGTGGGTTACAGCGAATTGCCCTAATAAAAACGTTACGCCGCCTCCGCTTTTTTTCGTGTGGGAGTCCCGGAATTGCCGGGGCTCCCCCTCTTCCGAAAAGAGACACCCGTCGTATCCGCCGACGATCGCACTCGCAGATAAAGCGCGGATCCGGTAGCCCAGGCCCCGAGGGTATCATCGTCATTTGTATCTCCGCGGGCGCACTCCGGGTGCGCACAGTGCACACGGACGACAATGACTGAGACGGCACTTCGGTGCCGAAAGTGGGACCACAGGCCCACTCGCGAGAGAAGATAAAAGAGATCTTGGTCCTTCTCGGAAGATCGAGGATTGTATCTCCGAGGGATTCAAGATCTAGTAAAAAGTATCTAGAGAGAAGAGGAGTATGTTTTATCAATTGTATCTATAAACGTAACATTAGTAACAAAACAATTAGTCGATATCGTTTAGTTACATTCGTTAGGTTATTTTGATAATAATGAAACGATTGACATGCGATCTCTCTGTTTGCAAGTTATTTTATTTATTTTACATTACTTGAATTCGCACGCACAGTCCAAGTTTGGAAACTACGCAATTGTTTGAGCTCGCAGAGAGATGCGACAAGAGAAAATTACGCGATTGTCTTGCCTTCTTGAAGGAGTCCTATCAACTCGCAACTTCGCGCGGCTCTCTTGGTCGCGGGCGTACAGCAGTTCCATAGGCAAACGTTCCGTTCCCCCTTTGACCTCGTTAATTGTCGTATCGCATCTCCGAGTTGGAGCTTGCGAGCGGGCAGAGCACGGTACGGGCGTGGGTGGATCGCGATGATTTACGAGGACCGGCGTTACGGGGCTCAAGCCGGACTCTAGAGACGCTTCGCTGATAGCGTCAGAGCCACATAAGTCATCGAGACTATACCTAGGGCTCTCTCTCTCTCTCTCTCTCTCTTTCTCTTTCTCTTTCTCCTCTCCCTATTCCCGTCTGCGTCCTCTTTCGTCCTTCTCTTCATTCTTTTTCTCGCTCCAGCGAAGTCCCGTCCTCCCCCTCCCCCGTCCTTACTTTACCTCGTTCTCCCGCACCCTATTCAACGACCGGCGTCCTATTCTTAATCTTCTTTGGACCTCCATTATCGAGGGCCGCGCTCCAATTATAACGCCGACGATACAGAGGGAATTATAATTGCTTTTCTCCTCGTTCTTCTCTCTCTCTCTTTCTCTCTGTCTGTGTCGCTGCGCGAAAACGTGCCCTCGCGTGTCGTCGACGAATCGCCGCCGATAGTTTCGCTCGTTTACGAAGAGCTTCTATACTTCTACACGATCAATCGTTAACGGTCAAAATCTTTGACACAGATTTGAACTTTTCCTTAGTGAGATATAGAAGATATAGAACCATTTGTCATCGTTTGTCGCGACTCTTCTATTCCATGTTGCCAAATTACTCAAGAAATCGATAATAATCAGACTGGAGCGTAGAATGGGAACACTCCGTGTACCGATATCCTGTGCCAGTAATTGACAAACACTAATGTCCCGCCTAGAATGATTCCGTGAGAAATTGCGGGATGCGCCAGAGCGTTGGATGAACATCGACCGAGGTGAACGTTAAGATAAACGATCAACGTCGTTCACGATGTTACGTAACACAAATGTAATTCGTTATCGCGAATTAACCTATAGAAAAAGCGAAGAAATTTATATAAACTTACATATTTTTCTAATAGGTTTTATCTAGTAAAATATTATCTTGTATCACACAGCAATGTATTTTTTTATCTCTTTGAGATCAAATTAATTCTCAAGAATGATACTATTGCTATTTCTTTTGATGTAACACGCTTACGATCATACTTATAGAATAGAGAATAATTTTTATTTCTCCTTCAGCTTTCTCTACCAAGAGGAGAAAATTTCGTTTACATTATATTAACCACATATTTACAAAAATCTTAACTTATTGGTTATTTAGTCTCTCCGATTTTTTTTAGATTTATTAATTGTTAAATTCTACTTCTGGCGCTAGCTTTGCATTTGCTTACGATATCCTTCAATTTTCTCTCCTCACTAACCTCTCCTTATATCCGAACATGTTTATATTTCTCCTTATTTCCTATTTTTATTTCTCATTTCTCTTTTTTATCCTATAATCTTTTATTGAAATATGTAGCCATATGTAGCCTCGCTTATATTATTTGATACGAACCTCGACATTAATCGTTATTATTATATTCTCCTCGAAACATGTTAATGTTAATCGCTTTCTCAGGAAAAGTCCAGTCCCGCGAGTTGGACGAGTCAGGTGCGCGTATGCCCCTCGCGCGCACGGTACCGGTACTTAAATTAAGCGTCGTCATTTCCAGTGTGTCCCAATTAAGACTGATTTTCTCCGTTTCCTTTCCGGTATTAGTGTCACGGTGAGCGCGCAATCTCGGAATCTACGGTATTGTGCGCCGTCCGTTCGCTCGTCCACTTACGATACCGCGGCATGAATATTACATGGCTTCTTACCCACCGGAAAGATAATTGTCAAGAGCTCTAAAATACGGGGGCTCTTGAAACGGGTTGGACAGAAGATGCATAATACATAACGCGACGAGAAAACGAAAATTTACGGCGCGCGTGGTCGCCGGCACGCCAAGAGGACGCCGCGCGTTAATTTTTCTCTCGCCGAATTGATTTTGCCGCGCTGCTTTATTTCGCGTCCTGAACAGAATTGCAGGCGGTACAAGGCACGCGCAACGTACGCGTCGCTCCTACGCTCTTTCTTACCGCGGTTTCGGATTCGCCGCCTCGATTTCGCCAAGTTTAGGGATGGGAGCGCGTTGAAGTCAGCCCGCGCATTAAAGAGAGTTTCCGCGGAAACGATACGATCTCTCCGGCGCGTCGCGCCAGATACGGCTATCCGGTCGCTTCACGCATCCTGCCGCGCGTCCGTTAAATCCTACGACAGGGTACACTCCACGGTGATTTATAAACAGTTTACGACGCCCGCTGCCCCATCGACCAACGACCGGGCCAGCGCGTATCCCCCTTCCGCCCTGCCACCGCCCTTAATAGAAACGCGCGGACCCGCGTCATTTTCTGCCGAAATAGGTCTAGTAGCCTTGGAGGCACGATCTATTTCCCGGACATAAATCACGCTGGGGCCTGTGCGTCGTTACGATCCTACTGAGGATGGGCATTATCGACGAGGCACGTAATTAAACTCGAATATTATCCGATGAACGACCGGTGAGATGAGAATCCAAAATTCAGTTCGATCTACGTCCGCCGATTTTTTGGACAAAGTTGTCGTATGCGTTAATCACGTGTGCCTTGAAGAACGATGGAAACGCTTATTCCGATCTACAACAGATGAATAGGTATTAAATATATGATATTACCAAGATGAATGAGATACTTTTTAAAAGTAACGCGTTATTTCTCATATATAATATAGCCAGGGCTGAGAAGTGACGCGTTTTATAACGTTATCATTCATCTTATTAATATCGTATATTTTACATTTATTGTATTGTAGATTTTTATATATATGTAATCTACAATAGATACCTATTGTATATAAATATCCTCTGTGTAGATAGATACTGCAAATTAAATGATGAACGATCTATATCCCTTAATTCTGATACGACTTGTTGACAATTTATATAAAGATTCTTTAGATGTATGGTAATTCTACACCATGGGAGATACAAAGATAAATATAGGATCGGAAAAGATGGTTCATTACGCACGAGCAGATGCAAGCAGGATGCAAATGGATTTATCTTATTCATCGATAGTAACGAGATTTCTAAATAAACATTCAAAGTCAAACGTATTTATTCATCTGCGATTGTTCCTCGCTCCTTTCTCACGTCTCTTCTTTATTTTGCATTATCTTCTGCTCTCTTTATTGTCATCGGCAAATAATACAATACGAAGTGACAAACTTGAGTCGGGGAGACTTATGTTTAATTATGAGCCACGTTTTACAATCTGGCAATGACGGCGCGTAAATGTTTCTCTTTACAATATTTTCCTCTCTCGCCATGTCATTGTCTCGTGGAACCTTTTGTGCTCCGGAGTACCGGTAAATTACGTTTTTTCCTCTCCCTTATTTATATTACTCACGATACGCAAGATAGAGAAGGAGAAAAAAAGGAAAGAAGCGCATCGCAAAGCGCCGCATGTAAATTCCCCGGACCCGCGGAGGATATTTTTCAATCCGGCGAGAGAGCCCTTCGTCGACTGACGAATTGCGAACGCCCTCGCTGTGACAGATGGATCTCAGGGTTACCTGGCCGTCCGCCCCGTCCATCGTGAAACTCTCGTCCAACCGCCAATTTTCTCGAACGGCCGCAAAACCACAGAAATAATAACCGCCCCGTTCAACTGGCACATTAAAATACGCCAATAGCAATCCTTGACGGCCGACCCTGTGATTACACACGGATAAATCTCGCCGCGGTAGCCAGGACGATCTAAGCCCTATCTCTAGGATCGATTAACCATCTTGGAGCAGCAGCAACGTTGGTCATCATCATCATCACGTTCCCGTCATACATTTTTAATGAGAATCATCGTCTCGCAGTTGGTGGTAAGAGTAACTTCCTTTGGCTTCTTCGCCATTTTTTTGTTCCGGAAACGATTTTTCAACGTTAACATTTCCGTAAATAGCAATTATCGAGTCGAGTCTAGGGTAACTAGACCGAATTATTGTCACTTGAAGCTCACAATGCAGTTAATATATGCTCAGTAAGTTTTTAATAAATATATAATAAACATTATTTTTTACTATTATTTTAAAAGTTTTAATATTTACAAAATAAAAGCGAGTTTAAAAACTGATTGATTATTTAAATATAGTAAGAAAAATAAAATACAGGCTCCCTTTTGACTTATTGTTGCATTTATCTAATAATGGGTACATTGCTTATTTATTTATGGCCACACAACATTTACTTATATTTATATACAACAATTTTCTCATTTCAACAATAAGCAAACAGACATTATGTATAATAGTACATGTTGGTGAGAGAAAGATAACAACTAGATATCTGTTCAAATATATTACTTTATATCGAGTAAAATTACGTTTTCTGAATTTTTCAGACTGCAAAAGTAACCAATAAAGTACTATCAAAAATAGAAATAGTAAAAAATAAATAGCAGAAATAAAAATTGGTTTCGTTGCTAAATAAACAAATAATACACTTTTTTGGTTAGAATTTAAAAGTTATAAGAATTAGCATTGAATTAATTAACGCTACGGCGAGTATCTCTTATAATACATTGTGATAATTTTCAGAAAATGCGAATTTGATTCAATATCGCCGAATATATAACCATATATTTTATGCATATAGTATACATTATACACTATACACACAGAAAAAAAAGTAATAGTCAATAACACATGTAATTGCGGGCTGCCAATTACATAAAATATTCAATACAATAATATTTGCTGTTAATGTAAGTACAATGTTGATACTGCAATAGCATATGTTATTATATTAAGTATATTTGTAGTTGGCAGCCCGTAAGTACGTATCTTATTGGATATATATTTTTTTAGTGCAGATATTACAATTATATGTGTGAATTTCACAACTCTTTATTATCGAACGATCGTGCGCGCGGTTGGCCCGCAAAAATAGAATATTAATGATCCCGAAGAGTAAGCAATATTTTTCGCACGCTCATAGTCTCGTTTTACAAAAGTTACGTATCAATTTCGGACAGGCGCTTTTAGGCGATGACCGTACGTTCACAGAGTGGTCCGGAAAATCGCCACGTCAGAACGACGGTGAAATCGATATTTTCGTAATATTAAAACTTGACGGCCCCCACGAAAAGTGGGTTATGTTCTTCGCGCCCCTCGACGCGCCATCGGTCGTCTCTCCCCGCTTTATGCCCCAGTGAGGCGTAAGACAAGCGAGTTATGAGGGTCGGCGGACATTAAATGCTTTTAAAATTTAACTTTCGCGTGGGGGTTATTGGCACGTAGCGAGAGATCCGTGGAAATCGACTTTTTTTTCGCTCGCGAAACGCCTACAGGATTCACCTGGGAGACGTACCCTTGTCAAAGATCTACCCTCGAATCTCTATACACACTCTCCTTGCTTTAACTCATCGCTTTTTACGAGAACACATCTGTAAGCGCGGGAGTATAATTAGCGAGCCGCTTCAAACGATCACTTAATTTATGACATTCATAATACAATTATAATACAGTTGAAACAAAGTAAACGTTAAATTTGCATATGCACGTTGAAAAGAACCCATATCATAAAATTTTTAATAGAGATATTTATAGTTTACGGCCACTTAAACATTAATATCTTACTTTTTTAATTTCTCTTTGAAAAAAAACTTGAATTTTTTAAATAAAAACTTAACGTAAGTTTTCTTACTCTTGTTATTCGTTACTTTTCCAAACAATGGACGATATTAACACTCTTTTCCGAGCCAAGTTATATCTATTAGTGCATTTTCATATATCACATTGAAAGATTGACAGGAAAATAAGAACGTTGTAAGTTTAAAAAATAGCGCGGCGCGTAAACGTATAAAGCCGCAATCGTTTCTGCGAATCGAGCGTGAAATCGACATAGCCGGAGCTTCTGAATGCATCGTGGCGAGATGCTGCGATCTAGTAAAATGCATCGGGCTCCTTTTTGAGGGAACGTTTAAATTATAGCTCGGTCGCGGACGCCGGCGCGCGGTTGTTATTCTTTCACGCGAGCGCAGCTGGACGTCTGTATCTCGCGTTTCAATATATCTCAATTATATCGTAAATAAAATATGACTGCCTAGTTGCGTGCGCCCGGTAAATTGGCAGCTGAGGTGTCCGTTAGTGAACCTGTTCTCCTCCTGCTCTCCCTCTCTTTTGTCATATCTCTTCCTCGCCGCGTCGCGGGTACGTATATTTTAGGTACTATAATATTTATGTAATAACGAAATGTCGAATCGCGGGTTCGAACAATTGCGAAGTAATAATCTATCAAGATCCTGATTTTTAATATCGGATGTTGTAGTATTCTATCGATCCAGCTGTGTAATCTGAATTTGAAAAATGTAATTTTATTTAGGAACGAGTCAATCCTTTGAGAATAGATAATATTTCGCTATCTTTTTTTATTAACATTTATTTTGTAATAGAATATCTAAATCAAATACTTTACGTATTTCATCAATATTTTATATTTTTATTTAAGCAAAATTTAGTGACAAAAATATGAAGTAAACGAGAAATGAATAATATAAATAAAACTTTAATATAAAATACGATTTACAAGTATGATTGTCTAAATCATACTTTTTGTAGCTTGTTACAAAAAGGCTTATAATAAATTAGTTTTGTTATTGATAAAACGTTAAATATTCTAAAAAAAATAGGTATCTGAAATGTCAAGCTACAATTTCCAACGTCCATTTGCATACAAATCAATACCAAATGAGAAACGTAATTTAAAAAAAAAAAAAAAACTTTCAAGTGCGATACGCAACTATTCTCTATTAACATATGTTTCCATATTCTTAAAGAATAAGATGTCCGTACTTGAAACTGCAATTAGAGCGAAATAAAAACAACGTTACATATGTAAGTCGTTCCACGAATTTTTCGCGACAAGTGTCACGAACGGAACGCAGTTGAGATCCGATGGACGTCTGATAAAAATCGGGGGAGGACGACGTGAGGGTCAGGCGAGTCCACGTGTTTACGGACACCTGGCGCGTAATAGCTGCATAAATTTCGCGTAATAGACAACGACGCCGAGAGCGTCCATTGCGCACACATGCAATCGTCCCGGAAAAGAATCGCGCCGGCTAATCGCCACCGCTGCGAGTCGTCACGTAGATCGAGAGTGTGAGGGCTTTCTACAATTTTCCCGTTGCGTCCCGGCGCTTTTATTCCGCTCGCTCATCGCCGAGGTAATTGATTTCGAACCGCGCGTTTTGCAGCGGCGCGATACGCAGTAGCGGCCGCGTGGGAAGCGCAATTCTCGCCGAGGAAAAAATCCGTCCAGCGATTTTCGTTTCTCGCCTCGCGCGCGAAATTCCCTGCTATACGGGATGCAGTCTTGGGATGCGCTCGAAACGATTAATTTAGCAACGCAGTAATACCGCTTCTCCAGCTGGACGCGCCACTTTCACGGCGATATCGCATTACACGGGCTGTTTCAATACATAAGGGGCGCGAGTTCGCCCAGCCCATTCGTCAGAGAGTAAGACGAGTAAGTCCCGCTTTACTTTGTCCTAAAGCGACAGGCTTTAATATTCTCGGCTCGTCGTTTCGGGTCGGTCGTCGTCGGTGTTGCCTACATCCCCGCGTGCCTACGGAGGAGTGCTCTCACCCTTCCTCCCTCCCTGCCCCCGCGTCCTGTCTCTTCGTTTTTTTCTCTCCTCATCTCTACTCGCTCCCGCGAAGGTGAAACTTTAATACAATTTCATTTGCCTCTCGCTGACAAACTCTCCCACCACCGTCGTAACTTCCCTTCTCATCGTTTCTTTACTGCCTCCCGAAGGCGGACTATTTATAACCGTAACCCTCCATCGCGCGCGCACGTCTCACCCTCCCCTGCGCCACCCGCCCTCGTCCGCGCGCGCGAAACGTTTTGTTCTCACCCGGCGAGAAGAAACCCGTATCGTCTTTAGCACATTAATAACTTGGTGCGCGTCGGTTGAAATATGTGAGACTTCCTAAACGATCGGATCTGCGCCCGTGAAATATTAACGGGCGAGCGTGTCCGACGTGTATCGTGTCACGCGGTATCGCCGATAATTGTATCATCAATAACGTGAGCGATAATTGTATGCAATTAATACGTTTCATGCTTAATTGCCAATTGGATTCGTCGTCGATTTCGTACGAATTCGAGAGAAAGAGATCTAGGTACTGCGGGGTATATTGCAAATGGAAAAGAGCCGACAGTTTGATTAAGCGAACGACGACGGTGGAGAGAGAGAAAGAGAGAGAGAGAGAAACACAATTCTCCACTGAATAATGCACGCGCGCGCAGCAGAGGAGCGGGAGTTGCAGCTACGAGAGAGCGACATTACTCGCGCCGTTTCCCGAAGGAAATTAGGAAACGCGAGGCAAACACAACCGGTATCCCCTATCGCGCCGCGGGTGCTGCGCCCACGCCAAGTCACAAATGTAATATTCACGGAATAATACGGTCGACGCGGAGGCCGACGCGGCGCCGACGCTTCAACGCTTCATTTTTTCGTTCTCTCTCTCTCTCTCTCTCTCTCTCTCTCTCTCTCTCTCTTTCTCTTTCCTTGCTCTCTCATTCTCTCTCGACGCCCTAATAAAATCCGTGAGGCCAGGTAGCGACTCGGGATTGGAGTATGTGGAAATCCGTGCGTGGATGTGGCGCGTGACCCTCGTCTCGGCCCCGTTCTCATGCAAATCGCGTGTCTCGCGCAACTCCATCTGAAAACAAAAGCCTCGGGAAAGGCGCGCGTTTGGGGAACAATTCACCTTCGTCCGTCGCGTCGGGTAGCGCGTCACGCTGATCGATTTGTCGTTCCTTATCCACGCGTTCGCCCACGCGTGCGTGCCTATGTATGCGCATATGCATGCACACGTACGTAGAGATCGTTAATGTGAGTACGGGTCTGATTACGCATAAACTCGCCTCGGTCCTATCTCCCCGCATCACGCGGCGTAAAACCTGATACGGCGGCGTCGTGGTTATGTATATCCGTCAAGAAGTTCGCACAAAAAACGCAAACCGACATCTCGATTTTTTGCAACGGCAGATAAGATTGTCCTGGGACGACCCGCGCCTTCCTTCTGGAATCGAGCTCCTGGAAGTCGATCCACTTGAGAAACGTCATGCCACACTCGGTTGCATACGTGAAAACATTCGTAAATGTGGTGCATGACTTTGTTACGCGAATAATGTGTTGCAAATGTTATATATACATATATATAATAGTTGGATATACACATAGAATTAAAATATTTCGATAAGTTCACATATTTTTTTTAATTAAAATAAATTCAAGTTATAATAGTTTACAAAATTAATTTAGTTATGTTAAAAGTTATATAAACAAAAAATTAACTGGATTAAAAATTATATTAAGATTAAATTAAGATTAATATTAAATTAACTAAAGTTAAAGTTCATGTGTTTTAAAAATTAATTGAAATATTAAATTATTTAAAATTAACTAAATTAAGTCAAAAGTTATTAATTTTTTAACTAGTTACCAACTGTAAAATAATTAGTATATTATACATCTATATTAATTAAATAATGTGTAATATATCATACATATGTAATGTGTGTGTGTGTGTGTTTGTATGTGTGTAACTTAATAATATAAATATAAGTGCATTGCTGTTCTTGCCTATACTTAAATTCTATGCAATTCTTTTATCCCGAGGGCAACATACGTCAAAACAAAGTTTCGATAACCGTAAGCCACCACTCCTTTATTGTTATGTACCTCTGTTTCTCCTCTCGTTCTCTCTGCAACAACACGTCTCTCCATTGAAACGTTACAACCTAAAATTTAGTCTCAGTTACATTATCGATACCCTCCCAGCTTTGATATCTTTCTAACAGACATGCACAGGAAGAATGAGAGCCGTGTACGCCCAGTTTATAATAGCATAGCTGTCCCACTTCTGAATCTCCGTCCGTTTTGATACATAGTGTCGCTTTCCGATGCTCGGAGAGAAACGGATCCCGGCGCTGGATCTTTTAATAAAGCGCGAAAAAGGAGTCGGCGCTTGGCGGGTGTGTTGCACGGGAACAATATACGATATACAGAGTTCCGTCATCGGGGGATTCTCCGGCAATTTATTTTTTGCTCGCAAATCATTTTGCCCATTAGCCCGCGTAGGACGATATATCGAACGCGACCGGTCGGGGGAGGAGACTGGTGGGGTAAAAACGAGCAAGCGAGACAGAGAGAGAGAGAGAGAGAGAGAGAATGGTGTGTGTGCGAGAAAGAGAGCAAGGCAGGGATAAAAGAAAAGATAGAGAGAAGCGATGGCGGGAGGTGATGGTAGGAAGAAGGGTAATCCTTTTGCTGATGTGTGTTACGAGGTCCACCCGCCCGCGCACTCATCATCACCGAGATAATGGAGTGGGCGGTTCGCGGAGGAGAGATGCTGGATGGTCCGGGGCCCGGTCCACCGGAGGTTCGCAACAAAAACCGCCACTCAACGACCCTGCCCCGAGTTGCACGACCATAAAATCATCCTAGTTCTCCGCCACCCCGCCCGCCTTCTCGCCGTTCCTCGTTCCCCCTGCGCCCTCGTTCGCCTCCCTCGCTCTTGACTACTCCACCCGCGAAATCGTATAACGAACGACGCGAACGAGCGCGACGAGGGCGACGTAACGACGGTCGCAACCTGCCACGCCGTTCCGAAAGCTCGCAAATCTACCGCGACGTCCTATAAACGACTTACGGCAAATGATGGTCGGAGGTAATCGACCGGCGACTGGACTTTACCTCTAATGTTCTTCTTGCGCGTCGTCGAGAAACGTGCGCGATCGAGTAATGCTCCCGGGGAATCAATCAGAATAGGGGAGGAATCTGATTTCTAATAGCATGATTATATGTTTCGCCAGTAATCGTTATATTCTCTTGGAAAAATATGATTTAAGTAATTCCAAATAAAGTATGACTTTCTTAATAATTATCTACAGACGTCTATCTACGTATTCTACATTATCTACATATAATTATTTGTCTTTTGGTATCAATTTATTAATCATATAAATTTAAATTTTTCATCAATTAGATTTTATCAAGCACAGCCATTTTAATTTAAATAATGAAGATACTTCTATAATTTAGGTAAAAATAATCTTGTCACTTGTACAACGTCATATATCAAACAATCTTACAATTAGATACTGACTATAAAATTATAGTCAAAGAAGCCTAAGTCACGTTTATTACAAAACTACGTTAAATAGTTTTACGTATTGACAATGGTACTCATAGTTTAATCTCATATTTAAGAGCGTTTCAAGTACGAGTCATTTAATAAAAATCAATTGAAATGAAATCTGAGGTTCATTTAAGATCTAACGATATAAGATCGAATTGTGAATACTGTGATGAAACGCGATTTGACTCTCTGCCAGTCTTTCGTCTATATTCATCGGTGACAAGCGACGCCTGGCAATGTCCCCGCCTCGCGGACCGAGGGATGTTCATTGGCTCGAAAATTTTAATAACCCGAGCGACGATAGGCCGGAGAAGTACGCATGTCCAAGCATCGAGTGTGTCACCGGCGCGACACGCACCCGTGGTGACACACTCGACCTCCGTGTCCCTCCCTGTCGCCGACGCCCTTTCCCTCAGTCCGATATTCGTGTCTCTTGATAGGGAGGACCCGGCTCGAGTTGTGTCGCGCGTGCGCCGACCGTTTCAAGAAGGCTGAGAGGTAGCGAGTCTACCTCTCGAGGATGCACCCTCCGTTCGAGATACGCTTTGGAGAACATTCAAGATTATCGAACGAGCTATCATCGAGAAAAATGATCTTTGTTAATGCGGTGATGCTCTAGGAGAATGATCGAAGCCTGTAGTTGTTAATACAATGAAGCATTTCTTTCAATTAAAAAATCATGCATCAAATGCACGAATATGCAAATAGTATAATGGTATTATAATCAATTTAAATATATGATTAAATTAAATCTTTTAACTGAATTAAACACTCTTTAGTAAGAAAAATTTAGCTTTAGAAATTGTTTTATATAACATCACACAAAATAAAAATTTGTTTTCCGCAATATCACAAAGGCAGTTTGCCTTTATATAATATTTATCAAAATATTGTGAGTAAATTCAGATTTTATTTCAATATTGTATTCTGGAAAACTTTTACGATATTATAATTTAAATAATAATGTTAATGGTTTAAAATATTATTGTACACTATAATCCTTTCATAAATCTTTTCTTAAATTTTCCATAATAATTAACATTAAACACTATAAATTGGATTCAATAAATTTTCACGAACAAAAGATACATTATGATTCGAGCATAAAGCAATAATGTAAGCACCTCTCGCTTCCTGCATTTCTAGGTTCCAGTCTCAGCGTCGTTCTTATCATATTAAATTAAGCACATAAAAAAAGAGAAACGAATAAGTATCGCATTCAAGGCACTGAAAGACGATAGATGAAAGGCGGAAGGGTGGGGCGGAGAAGAAGCCGGGCGATAAATCGCACGAACAAAAGGAAAATACGGCGCGGCGGCCGGGGTCTGAAAAACGAGGAAGACGAAGGATCCTCCTCGCCGAGGACGGATGAGGTGACCCGGGCGAGAGAGGCACTCTACGGAGAGTCCACGTAGCAGTCTCCCTTGGATCGATACGAACGGCGCGCGCTGTGTCCCCGTCTGCCATTGGTCATAGCAAAACCTAGACGTGCCCGGTTTTCTCCTATCCTCCACCTCCTCCCGCCCGTCACTCTCTCGCCACTCACTCCCCCTCCCACCCCTCGCCCTTTTGCCCCTCGCCGTCTCCTGCCTTGTCCTCTTCACCCTCTTCCGTCCAACCCACCCCTTGGATTCTCTGTCTGCATCTACCCGGCCAGCTAGCTAGCTTGGCCCGACTCTCACCCTGCCTCTTTTAACTGCCGCCTCGCATCCCCATCCTCCGTTTTCCCTCCATCTCCTCCGTCTCTTCCTCCTCTGCCTTTCTCTCCTCCGCCGTTCTTCCTTTTTCTTTACTTTTTGCGCAACACGTCTCCATACCGCCATCGCCGCGCGCTATCACTATCACGAGTATCGACTGCTCGCTCGTCCAATTTTAGACATCGCCACAGACGCTCGATTCCTCATACGTGTGTTTCACCATCGGCGGACCGTCGCTCTGGGTAGAATTTTGATCCGCCGTAAAAAGTTCTTGTTCACGCCTTACGTGCAGTATTCTAAACTCTATCAATTTTACTTGCTTCATTAAGTATATGTTTGCTTTTCCCACAGAGTATCTGATTCAATATTATAAAGTATTTCATATAAACGTATTTAAAGTGACAATTGTAAAAAGTCGTAGCATTTTATAATATCTTTTATAATTACTCTCATACCGCGTACTTTTCTCTCGAATGTACATACGCGAGCGCTTTGATAACTTGTTAAATGAAAATAGTATTTCGCTTGTTTACAGTAAACTCTAATGGAATTCGGATCATACAATACAGTTCATGATCAGTGTGCTGGCTGAAGAGGGCTTAAACAAAAGTTGATGTTAAGTAATCGCCAACAGATATCTCGGAACAATTGTAATTATCACGTGCATCTGTGCTCGTATTCTGTTAGCCAGAATCTCTATTCATGTTTTTCAAAGTATTTTTATTTTGAGATATTAATTTTGAATAATGAGAGAGCGATTAGAAGAAGGTAGAGATGGGGAGCGGAACGTGTCGTCATACGTCACTCGCGTACTTCAGCGCCGTGAAGTAAACTCATGGTATTACTCAAGCACTAACGACAAAGTGCCCGCTAGCCCGCCGACCGCGCGATGATCCTCATTACGATCTCGTTATTATCGCCGCGATAATTACACGGAGAGGCAAGGACTTCCTACGCGGCGGCGGCGGCTCGGCTCCTCAATGCAAATTTCTAATGGAGCTTCGCATAGGCGAGTATACGAGGAGAGGACAAGGAGGAAGACGAGACAGGGGGGGAATAGAGGCGGAGAGGCAGAGAGAACATGGTGAAGACCGTGGAGAATGCGGTTACGTTGCTGCGTCCTCGATCTCTCGTGACGACGGTGAACGGAATAATCCCACGGTGACTGTCAACACGCGACACTGCGAAGGCAACGCGGCGTTGTATATGTGGCGTTGTTTTCTAGTCACTCTCTCTTCCTCTCTCTCTCTCTCTCTCTCTCTCTCCTTCTCTCTTGTGTGTGTGTATATAACCCCCGGTCGGAAATGGTTGCTGAATATGGATGAGTCGAGCGAATAGCGGACACACTCTCATGCTCACGACGCGGAGACATAATTGCCTTAATTAACGCTAATATGTTAAATCGCGACGGTTTCCTCTGTCCATCGCCGCGCTGGCACGCATACTCGCGCCTCGATTAATCGCGGAGACGGTATAAATACAGGTACGATGTCACTACGGGTAAATAAGCGCATATCCGCCGCGCTGAGCCAAGGTTGGCGGTTTAATTTATGTCCGGCCGCATGTTAATCACGCACGATGCACGGCAGAATGTGTTCTGCGGTCGGTAATCAATCCTTTTCAATTACGGCGAGTTTGACTTTCTTAAGGAACTCGCTGTGGATTCTAACGGACAAGGATTGGGAAAAGATTGCCTAATACGAGATGGTTCTCTTAAACGTTACACATAACACAGAAAATAAAATCAATTAGCAAAGATAATTGCGCTAATTAAATCGTCTTTATTAACCGCTAGGAAATGTTAAAAAGACCTTCTCGAGTGTTTGTTTGGGTATGTGTGCGCGTACTTTGAAGCGAATCTATCTTTGTATAATAAAGTAAAATCACACAAGGCAGATTGTAATTATCTGATGCAATCTTTATTCTTTGAAATTATTTTTATCAGAGTATCAAATACTTTATCGTCGTTACATCGTATGAAAATTACAGACGCTACAACATATTTTAAGCTTCTGAAGCTATCACGCGACGATCGTAGAGCCGATATCTCACGATGTTAGATGCGTTTACATGTGACCAGCGAATCGTATAACTTTATGGGAAATTAGCAAGTTCCTCCAAGTTACGTCACCGTGTATAAGCGCAAAGAATAAATGTTTGGAATGTGAAATAAATAAATGGATGAAAGCGCGCGCCGTGAATCTGTTTATCTCAGGTGCACCTGAGGTGCGCGTACCGGTTTTGAATGCGATAAGATAAATTTTCTAATAACCGGACATGTAATGATACAGAGCTAAGATTGTTAAAATTTTTTAAGGATTTACGATATAAAGTGATTTAACGATATAATTTACTAAAATATGAAATATTAAATGTTATTATTAACGCGTGTAAAAAGCATATTTTTAAATTATTATGAAAACTTTAAGTATCTGAATAAACCAATATCTGAATAATTTAAAATATTATACTTGTTCTTAATGCATTAATTATAAAATAAATATAAAAAATAATATCTCAGCAAATATTTTTTAAAAAATCTTAAAAACATTCAAACTTTAATCTACAGTTCTGTAATAAATTAATTTGTTTAATGTTAATTTTTATAATATTTAAATATCTTATCTTAAATATAATATATTTAAATGTTTAATTTCTTTGTAACATTATACATAGATTCATTTTAACAAATAACTAACACAATGGCACTATTCAAACGGGATTAGCGCAGCGACGACGAGCGTCGCCGCCGTTTCTCTGATCTGGTGAAGATAAAAGTTGCTCTCGTCTCCCGTTGTAACTCCTACGTCGCGGTGTTAATGCACGTTGTAACTCACGGACTTAATTTCCGTTTTGCGGGTAAAAATAACAGGAAACGAGGAGCGGAGCCGTATAAATCGCGAACATTGTAACCGTAACGCCGCGCTCCTTTCCGCGTGCGATCCGTAATGAAAGCGCGACGTAAAGTCGTACACAGTCGCGGGAGGAGCCTCTGTTTTTAACGAGAGATAGTAGATGCCATCAAACTCGGACGACGACTCGAATGCGAAGACAGCGCCGCAATAAATACACAATCTTCAAACTGTTTTACGGTGCGTTATCGTTTTTATTGGTCAGAGTTACTGCCTATATCGTTCGCCGACGGTTGCGGAACATAATGTAATAGGAATTTCATCGTCGGACTTGAATCTTGACTTTCAGAATTAGACGCGCGTTCGCGTGAAATCCTTTTCTCACAGTGATACTATCTCGTCTCTCCCGGAATTCTGGCATCTTCTTCTCAGCGAGCAACCTGCAGCAGCAGCGGCGGCGACCATCGAGCCGTGCCGTTCAGTCGAACCGAACGGCCGCGGCGCGACATCCTTCGGGGGTAGCGAGGCGTGAGGCCGCGTAGTAAGAGGGTAAGGAACCGTGCCGACAAGAGAGGCGACGGCTCTTCTTCTTCTGCTTCGCCTTCTGCGGGGTGCCCCGAGCCGAGCAGCGCCGGGGAATGCAGATACATAAATTCATGAGCGGTAGTAACAGCCAGTGACGCCACGCTAGCTTCCGTGCAGTGGCGGCAATCGTATTCATGAACCCGACACGGTAATTAGGGACACTAGCTCGCTTCGCACAAGCGGAAGTCGCCGCGGAGAATCCTCCCTCCGCGCGCTCCGTGGAATATCGCCGGAAATACTTATGCATTCCGTTCGTTTCGTAAGGAAACGCGGGGATTCCGAATCGTTGGCGGCGGCGGCGGCGGCGGCGACGACGACGACGACGACGGCGATGACTGCGGCGGCGGGTTCGATAAACCCTAGCTGCCGACACGACAAGCTTCGAGGGCAAAAAGTGAAACGTACACACAGTTCGAGCAAGAGGACAGCAAGATGATAGCAAGGCGCGTTACATTGCAAAGGGGCACTTTATTATTTTGGACGTTATTTGTCATTTTAAAAGCGTCATGTGTTCCGCCAATTGCATTTTATCGATAACGATTTATTAGACCATAAAGAACCGAGAGCTTCCGAGAACAAAGGGAACGGCATTCGCGACGCGACTTGCATCGTTACGAGCATAAGGCCTGTTCTTTCTAGCTGCACTGGTGCACTGATGCAACAAATTAAAGTGAGATACAAAAATATATTTTTTCTCACTCTAACTTGTTGCAGCAGTGCAGCGAAAAAGAAACAAGCCCAATAGTCTTGCCTTCATTGACACGCCGCACATCTGCCTATTTATTTATTATATATTTTTTCGATCGAAAACGAGCACGCACCTTCCCCCTCGAATCGCAAGAGAGAGGCGTCGCGAGACGTGTTGAGGAGGGCACCGTGGCGAGATGTATGGAGTGTATTATATGGGTGGAAGCCAATTATTTGTACGCCTACCCCGAAGGCAGTGATAACTCCGGGCGGCGCATAATTTTGAACACCACGAGCCGCGGCAGTACGTAACTCTGCCGGGCTTATAATGAAGATATAACCGACCCGACCGCCGAGACATCTTTACGTCCGGGGGAGGGGGGCGCCAGGCTTGTTACTCGGTTATGGTACACAGGACACGCTCTTTCTCTCTCGTTTCTTCCCGTTCTCTGTGCCGCGCCCTTTATCCTCGGTGTCTCTCTCTCTCTCTCTCTCTCTCTCTCTCTCTCTCTCTCTCTCTCTCTCTCTCTCTCTCTCTCTCTCTCTCTCTCTCTCTCTCTCTCTCTCTCTCTCTCTCTCTCTCTCTCTCTCTCTTTGCCCCACGAGTCATCGCGTCGTTATTAATCAAAGGCCACGAGCAATAACGACCGTGCGCTATCGCCGGACCATTTAAACGCTCGTCCACGACAGTGGTCTCCGGACGAGAGTTATGCTCGCCGGTACTCGTCGCCGCGATACTCGCGCTCGTTAAACTCGTACACTGACGCCGATGAGCAAAATCGTTTACTTTGATAAAGTATTACTCTTGGGGCGCGCGCGAGAGCTGATTCTTGCATTTCTCTTATTTATTCGGAACATCCTGTTAAGGTAAAACCGAATACTTTTTCAGATGAGGATAAATTAATACAAGATGTTGTATATTAAATATTTTCAGAGATAATATTTTAATATTTTTAGAAAAAAATTGTATAACAGTAAATGAAATTTTATATACGCCTGAGTGGCGCAGGAAATAACATAGTTACATATTAGGATACGAAATTTTCAACGGTAAATCTGAGGTTAACGCACTCGGTCAACGAAAAGTTCTCATCATATTATTTGACATTGTACGAATACAAAGTATTTTAGCAAAAAAATATCGTGGCGGCTGCCTTCATCCACGTCCCTGCGGCGAGCAAATGTTACGCGATACCCCCATCGCGTAACTATTTCAGGGCACCGCAGACAGATTTTCATTTACGGATTGCAGGATTTATATGGGGATTTAAAACCGATGCGGTATCAGGCTAGTGCACACGCATCACGCGCTCGAATCATTCGCGGTGTTCATTTCGATTTGCCTCTAATTGAACGCTGTTCAATATTGGCAAGTTAAATAATTGTCTTTGGAAAACTAAACCGACACGCCTGTTAATCAGCTTCGCTCGGTATGATTGAGCGCTTCCCGGACATGTATATGAGGCGATTTTACATCGCGCGAGTAAAGTATTTCGAGTGCAAACTAGTTTTTCAAAAATCCGGGATAATTCTAATTTCCTGTCAATTTTAGAGAGACGGAGAGGTTTCACAAAAAGGCATTTTTAAAGTTTTTTTTGTGAAATTTAATACGCAATGAATGTAAAATTACGATTATCAGCGCGAATACTACTTTATAAAATGAAAGACAATTTTCGCGCGTAAGCGTTTACTAATCTCAATTATTCTAACATTGACAACAATGTGTTCTTACTTTTTATCCTTTCATCTATACTTTTATTTAATTCCATTAGGGTATATAAAAGTAGCATTTATACGCGATACAACTCGAAGATTGATCGAAATAAGCCTTAACGTCATCAAAGCCGCGACGTGTATGCGAGAGAGTGCGGGAACGCTTCGGCGAAGTAATACGCGCCAGCTCCACGCGACCCGGCCGCTTAATCGAACTACTCGAAGAGCCACCTCGTAAGTGCTCCAAGACGAGGAAGTCCAACGTGCAACAAGCGCCACGCCCGCGTTCAGTCAGAAGAGAAGAGAAGAAACGGAGAGAAGAGAAGAAAAGGAGAGAAAAAGGAGAGAGAGAGAGAGAGAGAAAGAGAGCTGGCATTATAATCCTATTACAGATTTACTTCTTTTGTAACGCATTTAAATCCACCACCCGTATCCACCCCCCTTGTCCCCCGGTGCCACCACCACATCGCTTGCGTGTGCACCTTTCGCGCAGTTGCAGAAGGCTTCTTCCTGCCTTTGCTCGGTCCTCTTCGTCGTTCGCTTCTTCTTCCGCTCGTCTCTCTTTTTCTCTTCCTTCTTTCTATTTCGCTTTTTCCTTCTGCTCTCTCTCTCTCTCTCTCTCTCTCTCTCTCTCTCTCTCTCTCTCTCTCTCTCTCTCTTTCTTTCTCCCTCGTTCTTTCCGTCCTCTTCCTCCTCCTCCGTTTCTTCTCCGCACCGGCACTACGGCCAACAGCCTGGCCTGACGGCTGCGCGTAAAATTGGCCGGAACGCATTTTTCCATTAGGCCGGTACCCGAGCCACGTTACAAATTATAGGTGTACTCCTTATTGGAGAGCCCGATGAAACGAGGGAACCGATGCGCACTCGACGTTTTCCTCCCTCCGTTATGATGAGCCAGGCGACTCCGAATGGGCGCACGACGGACGAACGAATCGGTGATCAGTGATCGGTGGTCACCACTTGCGGTGTGTGTGTGTGTGGGGGGGGGTGTATGTGTGTGTGTGTGCGCGTGTGTAGGCCACAAATAACGTGCGTGATTTTGTAAACGCTTAACTGTTATTGTGCCGGGGATCAAAGCCGGCCTGATTTACTTAGAAAGTGAAGGGAATTTAATAAAAAATTAAAATCTTTTAAATTAAATAATTCCTTAAACGAATTAAATATACAACATTTTTGCTCTCTAGAAATATAGATACAAGTGTATTTGGGGGGGGGGGGAGGATATTTGTCGTTTCTTCTGAATTAGAAACTTTGAGGTTAATTTTTTATAGGCATAAAAGTCGAACGTTGTCTTTCCCTCACAATTTCTTAAACATTAAGTGTCTTTTGCTTTGGGCAAAGGAAAGGGGAGTCAAACTAACTGTTTAATAAATGCGGGGAACATGGAAAAGCGGTAAATGCGATTTTAATGCCAAGTCACGCGGTGTTGCCCACCCGTGTTTTCCGCGGGTGTGTCCCTAACGATCTCGTCGAATGCCTCGCGGCTAACTTCGTCATTTCGCGTCGCATTAACCCTGGAGTACCACGTTAGAATTTACGATTGAACTCATATATTTTCTGAGCGGCATAAATTTTCCAAACGCGTAACGAAAACCGTAAGAGAAACTCCACTTTTTGTGCACTGCTGTGTATTACAGTACATATTTTAGCTTTAATTTATTTGTTAGGAAAAACAACAGAGACAATGGATTTACTTTTAGAGCAATATTCGGAAAAATAATAATTGTAATAAAAACACTCAAGTTACGCTGTGATAAAAATGACTTTAAATGTTTTGTTTTAATTTCTTAAAACTGATTACATAGATTTTCATATACGTAGGAATCAAACTACGGTTTCCATCGCTCGCATTAACGGTGGATTTTTCTTCCCCAAGTTTCTCTTTAATCTCGAACGACCGGCCTCTTCGCTCTTTCTTCTCGCGGTAAGAAGGGAGACATGGAGCTATCCTGCACCCCATTCAAGGCTAAAAGGATTCGGCAATAAACAACGGTGAGTCTCAAAATTAGGCGTGGGTCGCAATCTACATTGAAACCCCCGCGGTGGTAAACTCATCGGTCTCACCCTTACCAAAAGTCACTACGGGGTAAGTAGCCAATGGATTAGCGATGTTATAAAGCGGGAGGAAAAATGAGAATGACGAAGGTCGTTTCTTTTCGTTTCTTCTCAGCTATTGCGAAATGTCCTTTTAATTTTGATAATTTATTATCGTAAATATCATTATCGTGACATTTACTGCGTTTTTCCGAAGAAATTAAGTTCTAGGTACTTTTTGAACGAGAGAAAGAAGCTTAATAAGAAAAAAAGATTTAAAATTTATTTATTTATTTATTTATGTATTCTGTAATTTTGAAGAAAATAAAAGTTCTATAAATATATATTTATAATCCAATATTATTTATAAACCAATTTTCGTATTTTCTTTTTAATCAGTAATGTACATAAATATATAAAATAATTTATGTGTGAAAGATTTTAAATCTTTTGTCAACAACAAAAATACTGAGATACAGAAAGATTAAGTACCTCTGTTTTTATCGTGAAAGGAGAGCTCAGCTTTTGGATCGTTGAAGATCGGAGATGGTGATGCAAGAAGCGCAGGTTATCGCGGGCAGGCATATCTAATTATTCATGGCGTTTAAGTCAACATTTACCGTGATTTACAACAAAATTGTAGCAGCGACCTTCGGTGCAAAGGGGAGAGTTCGCGGAGAGAGAGAGAGAGATGGAGCGGAGAACCTTTGAACGAGAGCGGTTAAAAACTCCAAAGGATTCGGTCATTTATCACGGCAGCCTGCCCGCGGGAATGGAAAGGGATACAATCCGCCGGACAGACTAATCGCGGACTAACTATCCACATATTATCCACAATAATTCCACGTTACCGGGAGGAAGGGTAACCCCCCTCTCTCACAACAACCCCCGATCGTTCTTGCATATCGGGACTGACCGACGACGATGGAACGCTTTGTCACGTTTCGCTTCTTGATTCGATCAATTTTTGTCACGCCCGGAGACGTGTCCCGACCTTACCGTATAAAAGATAATAATAAAATGGTAATAAAATGGAAAAGATTGCTTACTATCAGATAACCAGCGTGCGTGCGTAATTATTCCGGCACGGAATATCTTTAAAGATCATCTTTAAACCTAAAACTCGCGGAAATATGGGCAAAAAAATAAATTCTTCAGAAAAGGTCTATGCATCTACATCGTACAAAGCACTATATATATCTAAACTAGAGACTTTTTTAGATTATCATAAATAAAAGAAGTTGCATCTACCAATGAGAAGATTGATTGGCACATTTCAATTATACTTTTCGTTGATTCTAGCGACCGATTTTTATTCTATTAAGAGTTAAACTTTTGTGATTTCTTTCTTTTGCAATAAATTTGTTACTCGAAAATTAGCTCGAGAAATGCTAGTTGCCGACGAGCGCCGAAACTCGCGCGGATAGTATTTTTGTGCTCGCGGTACGCGCTCGCGCGGCCGCTCGCGTAAATATACCGGACGGTCGGCCACAATTTTGAGGTTTGTCGCGCGTAAATAAAGTGAGCTCGACCGTGGAAATTAATTAGTGTACCAAAGGGCAAAATATACGGAAAATTGGGAACGCTCACTTTGCAATTTAATTGGGTATTCATTTAACCATGCCTACGCCACGTATAAGATTTGCATAATAGCGGCCGGCACTAATTAGCACGCTGGCGAGCAGATGTAAAGCAATTTATTAAATAACTATGTAATTCGCGGCACGAATTGTGGAATTATAAGTTTTTGTTTTCTCCCCCCCCCCCCTTTTCTCCCTCTCTCATGGTTTTGCATCGCGTAATTTATTCACGCAAGTACGAACATTTAACAATTATCCCGAATTTTCGCCTGTAAATTTGAGATTAGCGGAATTGTAACGAGAAAGTAATCAGAACGCGGCTTTTTTTAGATTTACAAATTCCGAAACGGAAACAATTCATTAATAATAGAATGAAAAATGCGACTCACTTTGGCAGAAAAAAATCGCAACGTCCATTTTATATTTTAAAACGTAATTTATTTCGCTGCAAATAATAACGAATAGGCTATTGCGAATTACAGTGGAGATAATAATTTAATATTATTAAAATTTATTTTTTGTCGATAATTCGCGATTCTCGAAACCGCGATAAAAGGCCATCATGTCCATTTACGAGCCCGTGGTTACGCCGGACGACAATTGGGACATATGGAGGGTCATTGAGGGAGTACGTGTTAGGGCACACATAAAACGCCTTCAAATTATAGAGTAGGCCAAGGACCATCCATCACAACTGGGGCCATGGGACTTACGGTCCCAGTGCGCCGCCCCAACGTTTAGGTCGTTAGCAATTTCCTGCACGGGACTGTTTCCAAGCCCAAATTCCATATGGCCCGATAATGCCCGATAATACCGCTGATCAGAAGGCCGACGCGACGATCTCTTCAACAATGTGACGACGAAGAAACCTCGATGGTTCGAAAATGATGTCGGGTTTTCAACGACCTATTAAGCTGTACCTGATTTCTTTTCTCTTTCGTGATCTTTAATAATATCGCAAAAGTTAATGACAATAAGAAGGTTTTTTTTAAAAATATTAATACTATTGGAATATAATTTTTAAATACACATACACCTACACACACACCTACACACACACACACACACTCTCTCTCTCTCTCTCTCTCTCTCTCTCTCTCTTTCTCTGATATTTGAATGTGATCTTAATATAAACAATTATAATTAAAGTAAATAAATTATTAATAAATTCGTTATAACTACAATAAAAAAACTAGTCTAAAATGTATAATTTAATTTTTTTTATTTATTGTCAGATTGTTGTTCATTGTTTCATAAATTTATTCAGTGCAAAATATTAAATGCAATCTCTTTATCGACCAGAATATGATATACATATTGTTGTTCTTCAGTGCCTTGCATCAGATGGCAATAGCGTACAGACCGTATTCCAAACATTTAACTCTCATGGTAACGTACACTTGGTATCGAGTTCGTTTACGACATGCTGTTAAAGACACACAGCTGTGGGTAAGTCTTCATGATCAGCAGGTAGTGACGGTAGAGGTGTAACCGATTATAGATGACCAAAAAATTGCGTAAAACTAATTTGCTTTTTCTAAAAATGTTATTAAACACGTGAATTTAAAAAAACAAGCATTTTTAATAAAGACATTTAAATATTTGAATATTTTTTTACACGTACTTTTTTTAAATTTAAAATACAAAGCTATCTTTGAATGTGTTGATAATAATTATTGTTCAAAGAATTACGACTTTCTTGTTAAATTCTATCAATCTTTTCACTATTATTACATTATTTTATTAAAATTATGTTTCAAAAAATTAAGATATTTCTAACATTGAAAATCGAGATGTCATAATTCTGTTTTATATATATATATTTTTTTTTAAGTATTCTGCACTGAAAAAAAGAACTTTCTGAGTTGAGTGAATTTGATTACATCAACTACAATCGCATTAAATTAAATAAAAATCTGTTCAACCATCTGATGTTAGAATTCCAACTAAAAAATATATTTAATAGTAAAAGGTTAAAACAATGAGAATGTAGTTATATAGACATTATAAATATTTTTTCTATGATAAAGATTGATCTAATTGCGTTGAATTGACCGATTACTATTCCAGAATTAAAATAATTATACTCATATTATGAGTAATTTTGATTAATCGATTAATTCAACGCAATCTTTGTCTAATATAACTGCATTTTTAGTTTATTTGACACAACAAGGTGTTACAAGAATATAAAAATTATGTTGCAAAAATCAAAGCAGCTAGTTCGTCATATACAACTTTGGAATTACGTTTAACTCGATTTCAGTTGCTAATATTTATCTTTTTTTATGATGTGGACGTATTAAATAAAAAAAATATTTATTACTTTTTTTCTTTTAACAAATTATTTAATAATTTAACAGAATGGGACAGAGATAAAAAAAAACAAATTTTAAAATAAATTTGAAATAAAATACATCAATTGATTCAATAAAAACTAAATTATTTTGGAACTTTATTCTTAGAAATATAAAATAAGTGTTTCTTATTTTCTTATGTGTATATTATTAAATAATTCTCTAATTAATTATTTTAGATATACAATAATTATTAATATTAAACTTAATTATTACGTCAGATTATAGATGTAAAAAAACACATAGTAAAATATTGTAACCAATATTAAAACTTTGCGAATTTTTAATTTATATCTGATTATTTGCTTCTTGAAGATTTGGAGATTTGTATTTTAAAAACTTTAATTGTTCAAAAAATGTAAATTTTACAGAAGTACAAATAGTAATAATTGCTTATACAATCAAAATATCTAAATATTAGACATGCTTGATCAATAAGCCAATGGTGTATAAGCCAATACATTTAGTTAATCATTACTTTTTTTAACATTGCTTTACATTCATGTAACTTTTTAAAGAAGAAATAAAATTAAATTTGATAATCGAAACAATTGTAGCTACTTAATATATGTATGCTAAAATCAATACATTATATATATATATGCATATACATATACGTGACGTTATTAGTTGTGTGATTCTGAATGCTTTAATTTAATGATGAAATTGGCAACAATGGAATAATTAATAATTAATTGACAATCTAGGTTTAATAACTTTTTATCTTATACATTTAATAATGCTGTATTTGTTTATATAGAATTTAGCAATTTATATTGACAATCCATCATCTTAGGATAGTTTGCAATAACATTTTACAATCGCTGTCAAATACTTATTAGAATTAAAAATCTATTTGTAAAGTAAACCCTGCAATATTCCGAGTATTTCAAGAATCTTTTCTTTCTAAAAATATATTTCATTTTAAAAAATATTTAATAGGGACTTAATACACAGCAATCAAATAAAATTTTATTGATTTTTTAATATTTTTTAAATGCAACTATTGTTTTTCCTATTATTATATGTTTTAATATTATCATGTATTTATCTTTACGTATTTAATTGACGTCTGAATATTATTTTAACATCGCATATTCCAAAACTGCTCTTCCTAAATTATGATTGTGATAATATTGCAGCATGCAATTTCTCAGGAAATAAATCTAAAATTATAAACGGACGTAATCTTCAATGTGTTAATTGTCGCTTTGGAGCTCGCTGGATCCTGTCGCGTCCGGCGCTTTCTGCAGCTGCGCACTCTGGAATCTCTCGTAACCGATGCTCGATTCGCCGAAGATCTTTCGGCCGGGGATTCTCTCGTCTTCCTTGATGCTAACCTCCGTACCGATCTGCACCGGCCAGGGCAGCTTGCCCGCCTCGTCATCTCTAATTGCTACGAGGTTGCTCACTTTCCGCTCGCTGTTCATGCCTCCGAATCTGTCGTTCCTCAAATCCTCCTTGGTTGATACTCTGACTCGTCGTAAATCGTCTTCGGGATATCCGGAATATGGACGATCGTAATAGCTCGATCTCTTCGTATAAGGATCGTAACCACCATACGATAACCTGTATCGATACTTGCCGGGATCAACGTTGCCGGGCACGCGTTTGTGGGTGTCGGGTCGCGTGAGAACCGGCGTTCTGGCCGCACTCGTGTCATACCGCGGATAATTTCTCAGATCCACTGGCTTTCTCACGACTTCCGGTAGAGTTGCGTAGTAAATGATCCGTCTAGGCTTTGGCGTAGGTCGGTTTCTGCCGTAGAGATCGAAGTCATCATCCCTGTAACGATCGTAACGATCGTAGTAATACTGATCGCTCGACGGCCGCATGTAATAATCTCTTTCCATCCTGTAGCGTTCGGGATATTGGTAGCTGTATCCACGGCGATACGACGGATACTCGTAATCTCTCTCGCGTAACGCGTTCCTGTACCAAGAGGACATTCGATCATAGTCGTCATAGTTCTTAGTGATTGGCAGATCCCTAGACTCTCGATATTCCGGATAGCGTCGATGTTGCTGACCCGTCACGAAGTCCGCCCGGGGTGCCTGATGCCTGCGGTAGATGCTGGACAGAGCCGCGGCCTCTTCCTCCTCTTGTTGTTGCTGGATCACCTGGTCCAAAGGGATACGATGACGAAATTCAACAGAAATTGGTTGTGCTGCGGTCGACCGCATTTCGGGAGAATTCTGACGAGCCTCGCGTACATTTTTTGTTGTCGAGATCTTCTCCATACTCGTTTCATTCTCCGCTTGCCTACGAATACGTTGTACGATTCCTCTCGTAGCCTGTTCGTTGTTGTCATTGTTTTCCTTGTCTGCGTGTAGGATTTTCATCATAAGCGTCTTTCGAAAAATTCTTTGGATAGGTATATCAACGTTTTTGACGACGTCATCCGCAGTCTCTTCATCGCCATACGGTAAGTCCTCCAAGAGTTTCTGGAAATGTTGGAGGTTCTTATTCTCGCGAAGGGCTTCCTCTGTTTCTGCTGGAAGAGCGTTTGGTTCCACGAAACCCGGTGTAGTAAGCTCCGGACGTTTCTGAACATTTCGTGATTCTTCGAACGGAGCCAGACGGCCTACTCCGCTTACGGTGCGAATCTCGAATGCCGAGGAGTCCAATCGTGGTCGAAATGGACGATCAGTGTAGACTGATTTTACATATGGTGTAACTTGCCAAGCCTCACCGACACCAGCCGCGTTGACTCCAGCCAGCAGGAAGATCAACGGAAACATTGGCGGTAGATACGGCATTCTAGTCTAAAAATTTAGACATTTTTAATACAACGTGTGTGTGTGTATGTTTTATGCGTGCATGAAAATATTACGATACAAATTAAAATAAAAAATATATTTCTTCTATAACATTTTATTATGAACTGATTTAACGTATCTATGATAATATTTATTGTTAGGAAAATTAATATTTAGTTATGCGTATATTTTGTTATGTTATAAGAACATAAAACGTACAATTTGTACAAAAGCAAAATGTACGACTTCAAAATATTAGATTTCATTAATGCGTTAGTGAATTTTGATTGTAGAATTTAATTGCATATTTAAAAATAGTCTAATAATATAATATTTTTATAGAACAAGCATTAATTCTTTTTTATAATATCGTATAAATTTTAGAATGATAAAAATTATTATTATTTTACCAAAATACATTTTGTTTACTTTGTTATATTAATATTCTAAAACATTTAAAATAATGAATATTACTGATGCAGCTGAAGCTAGCAGCCAAACGCCGAGTGGCTAGAGCCGAATGCGATGTAGGCGTTTCCAGGGGGCATCATTCAATCAAACGTTAAAAATTCCCTGGTTATGAGATTTTTAACGAACTTTGAAAAATTTGCATACGGTTAATCATTATAATGCATAATCGATTATTTGCGACAAGATTTGTAATTTACCAATTGTTACAAATTTTTTAAACTAATTTTTATCGTTTTCCGCGCCTTACGCCTAAACCCAAAGTACGATTTCCTCCAAATTTGGATGGAAATATCTTTCCGTAACGCATAATCGACTGATCGATCATTTGCGAGAGGCCGTGCATTTTTCTAATTGTTATAAATAATTAAATAATTGATCTTTATTGTTATGTGCGTCTCACGCCTAAACGCAGAATACGATTTCAACCAAATTTGACTGGAAATATCTTGTCGTAACGTACAATCGACTGATCGATCATTTGCGAGAGGACGTGCATTTTTCTAATTGTTATAAATAATTAAATAATTGATTTTTATAGTTATGTGCGCCTCACGCCTAAACGCAGAATACGATTTCAACCAAATTTGACTTGAAATATCTTGTCGTAACGTACAATCGACTGATCGATCATTCGCGAGAGGACGTGCATATTTCTAATTGTTATAAATAATTAAGTAATTGATTTTTATCGTTATGTGCGCCTCACGTCTAAACGCAGTGTACGATTTTCTTCAAATTTGACTAGAAATATCTTTCCGTAACGTACAATCGACTGATCGATCATTCGCGAGAAGACGTGCATTTTTCTAATTGTTATAAATAATTAAATAATTGATTTTTATCGTTATGTGCGCCTCACGCCTAAACGCAATGTACGATTTCCTTCTAATTTGACTGGAAATATCTTGTCGTAACGTACAATCGACTGATCGATCATTCGCGAGAGGATGTGTTTTTTCTTAATAGTTATAAATAATTATATAATTGATTTTTATCGTTTTGTGCGCCTCACGTCTAAACGCAGTGTACGATTTTCTTCAAATTTGACTGGAAATATCTTTCCATAACGTACAATCGACTGATCGATCATTCGCGAGAGGACGTGCATTTTTCTAATTGTTATAAATAATTAAATAATTGATTTTTATCGTTATGTGCGCCTCACGCCTAAACGCAGAATACGATTTCAACCAAATTTGACTTGAAATATCTTGTCGTAACGTACAATCGACTGATCGATCATTCGCGAGAGGACGTGCATTTTTCTAATTGTTATAAATAATTAAATAATTGATTTTTATCGTTATGTGCGCCTCACGCCTAAACGCAGAATACGATTTCAACCAAATTTGACTGGAAATATCTTGTCGTAACGTACAATCGACTGATCGATCATTTGCGAGAGGACGTGCATTTTTCTAATTGTTATAAATAATTAAATAATTGATTTTTATCGTTATGTGCGCTTCACGCCTAAACGCAGAATACGATTTCAACCAACTTTGACTGGAAATATCTTGTCGTAATGTACAATCGACTGATCGATCATTCGCGAGAGGACGTGCATTTTTCTAATTGTTATAAATAATTAAATAATTGATTTTTATCGTTATGTGCGCCTCACGCCTAAACGCAGAATACGATTTCAACCAAATTTGACTGGAAATATCTTGTCGTAACGTACAATCGACTGATTGATCATTCGCGAGAGGACGTGCATTTTTCTAATTGTTATAAATAATTAAATAATTGATTTTTATCGTTATGTGCGCCTCAAGCCTAAACGCAGAATACGATTTCAACCAAATTTGACTGGAAATATCTTATCGTAACGTACAATCGACTGATCGATCATTTGCGAGAGGACGTGCATTTTTCTAATTGTTATAAATAATTAAATAATTGATTTTTATCGTTATGTGCGCTTCACGCCTAAACGCAGAATACGATTTTAACCAACTTTGACTGGAAATATCTTGTCGTAATGTACAATCGACTGATCGATCATTTGCGAGAGGACGTGCATTTTTCTAATTGTTATAAATAATTAAATAATTGATTTTTATCGTTATGTGCGCCTCACGCCTAAACGCAGAATACGATTTCAACCAAATTTGACTGGAAATATCTTATCGTAACGTACAATCGACTGATCGATCATTTGCGAGAGGACGTGCATTTTTCTAATTGTTATAAATAATTAAATAATTGATTTTTATCGTTATGTGCGCTTCACGCCTAAACGCAGAATACGATTTTAACCAACTTTGACTGGAAATATCTTGTCGTAATGTACAATCGACTGATCGATCATTTGCGAGAGGACGTGCATTTTTCTAATTGTTATAAATAATTAAATAATTGATTTTTATCGTTATGTGCGCCTCACGCCTAAACGCAGAATACGATTTCAACCAAATTTGACTTGAAATATCTTGTCGTAACGTACAATCGACTGATCGATCATTCGCGAGAGGACGTGCATTTTTCTAATTGTTATAAATAATTAAATAATTGATTTTTATCGTTATGTGCGCCTCACGCCTAAACGCAGAATACGATTTCAACCAAATTTGACTTGAAATATCTTGTCGTAACGTACAATCGACTGATCGATCATTTGCGAGAGGACGTGCATTTTTCTAATTGTTATAAATAATTAAATAATTGATTTTTATCGTTATGTGCGCCTCACGCCTAAACGCAGAATACGATTTCAACCAAATTTGACTTGAAATATCTTGTCGTAACGTACAATCGACTGATCGATCATTCGCGAGAGGACGTGCATTTTTCTAATTGTTATAAATAATTAAATAATTGATTTTTATCGTTATGTGCGCCTCACGCCTAAACGCAGAATACGATTTCAACCAAATTTGACTGGAAATATCTTGTCGTAACGTACAATCGATTGATCGATCATTCGCGAAAGGCCGTGCATTTTCCTAATAGTTATAAATAATTAAATAATTAATTTTTATTGTTTTTTGCGCCTCACGCTTAAACGCAGTGTACGATTTTCTTCAAATTTGACTGGAAATATCTTTCCGTAACGTACAATCGACTGATCGATCATTCGCGAGAGGACGTGCATTTTTCTAATTGTTATAAATAATTAAATAATTGATTTTTATCGTTATGTGCGCCTCACGCCTAAACGCAGAATACGATTTCAACCAAATTTGACTTGAAATATCTTGTCGTAACGTACAATCGACTGATCGATCATTCGCGAGAGGACGTGCATTTTTCTAATTGTTATAAATAATTAAATAATTGATTTTTATCGTTATGTGCGCCTCACGCCTAAACGCAGAATACGATTTCAACCAAATTTGACTGGAAATATCTTGTCGTAACGTACAATCGATTGATCGATCATTCGCGAAAGGCCGTGCATTTTCCTAATAGTTATAAATAATTAAATAATTAATTTTTATTGTTTTTTGCGCCTCACGCTTAAACGCAGTGTACGATTTTCTTCAAATTTGACTGGAAATATCTTTCCGTAACGTACAATCGACTGATCGATCATTCGCGAGAGGACGTGCATTTTTCTAATTGTTATAAATAATTAAATAATTGATTTTTATCGTTATGTGCGCCTCACGCCTAAACGCAGAATACGATTTCAACCAAATTTGACTTGAAATATCTTGTCGTAACGTACAATCGACTGATCGATCATTCGCGAGAGGACGTGCATTTTTCTAATTGTTATAAATAATTAAATAATTGATTTTTATCGTTATGTGCGCCTCACGCCTAAACGCAGAATACGATTTCAACCAAATTTGACTGGAAATATCTTGTCGTAACGTACAATCGACTGATCGATCATTCGCGAAAGGCCGTGCATTTTCCTAATAGTTATAAATAATTAAATAATCAATTTTTATTGTTTTTTGCGCCTCAAGCTTAAACGCAGTGTACGATTTTCTTCAAATTTGACTGGAAATATCTTTCCATAACGTACAATCGACTGATCGATCATTCGCGAGAGGACGTGCATTTTTATAATTGTTATAAATAATTAAATAATTGATTTTTATTGTTATGTGCGCCTCACGCCTAAACGCAGAATACGATTTTAACCAAATTTGACTGGAAATATCTTGTCGTAACGTACAATCGACTGATCGATCATTTGCGAGAGGACGTGCATTTTTCTAATTGTTATAAATAATTAAATAATTGATTTTTATCGTTATGTGCGCCTCACGCCTAAACGCAGAATACGATTTCAACCAAATTTGACTGGAAATATCTTGTCGTAACGTACAATCGACTGATCGATCATTCGCGAAAGGCCGTGCATTTTCCTAATAGTTATAAATAATTAAATAATTGATTTTTATCGTTATGTGCGCCTCACGCCTAAACGCAATGTACGATTTCCTCCTAATTTGGCTGGAAATATCTTTCCGTAACGTACAATCGACTGATCGATCATTCGCGAGAGGATGTGTTTTTTCTTAATAGTTATAAATAATTATATAATTGATTTTTATCGTTTTGTGCGCCTCACGTCTAAACGCAGTGTACGATTTTCTTCAAATTTGACTGGAAATATCTTTCCGTAACGTACAATCGACTGATCGATCATTCGCGAGAGGACGTGCATTTTTCTAATTGTTATAAATAATTAAATAATTGATTTTCATCGTTATGTGCGCCTCACGCCTAAACGCAGAATACGATTTCAACCAAATTTGACTGGAAATATCTTGTCGTAACGTACAATCGACTGATCGATCATTCGCGAAAGGCCGTGCATTTTCCTAATAGTTATAAATAATTAAATAATCAATTTTTATTGTTTTTTGCGCCTCAAGCTTAAACGCAGTGTACGATTTTCTTCAAATTTGACTGGAAATATCTTTCCATAACGTACAATCGACTGATCGATCATTCGCGAGAGGACGTGCATTTTTATAATTGTTATAAATAATTAAATAATTGATTTTTATTGTTATGTGCGCCTCACGCCTAAACGCAGAATACGATTTTAACCAAATTTGACTGGAAATATCTTGTCGTAACGTACAATCGACTGATCGATCATTTGCGAGAGGACGTGCATTTTTCTAATTGTTATAAATAATTAAATAATTGATTTTTATCGTTATGTGCGCCTCACGCCTAAACGCAGAATACGATTTCAACCAAATTTGACTGGAAATATCTTGTCGTAACGTACAATCGACTGATCGATCATTCGCGAAAGGCCGTGCATTTTCCTAATAGTTATAAATAATTAAATAATTGATTTTTATCGTTATGTGCGCCTCACGCCTAAACGCAATGTACGATTTCCTCCTAATTTGGCTGGAAATATCTTTCCGTAACGTACAATCGACTGATCGATCATTCGCGAGAGGATGTGTTTTTTCTTAATAGTTATAAATAATTATATAATTGATTTTTATCGTTTTGTGCGCCTCACGTCTAAACGCAGTGTACGATTTTCTTCAAATTTGACTGGAAATATCTTTCCGTAACGTACAATCGACTGATCGATCATTCGCGAGAGGACGTGCATTTTTCTAATTGTTATAAATAATTAAATAATTGATTTTCATCGTTATGTGCGCCTCACGCCTAAACGCAGAATACGATTTCAACCAAATTTGACTGGAAATATCTTGTCGTAACGTACAATCGACTGATCGATCATTCGCGAAAGGCCGTGCATTTTCCTAATAGTTATAAATAATTAAATAATCAATTTTTATTGTTTTTTGCGCCTCAAGCTTAAACGCAGTGTACGATTTTCTTCAAATTTGACTGGAAATATCTTTCCATAACGTACAATCGACTGATCGATCATTCGCGAGAGGACGTGCATTTTTATAATTGTTATAAATAATTAAATAATTGATTTTTATTGTTATGTGCGCCTCACGCCTAAACGCAGAATACGATTTTAACCAAATTTGACTGGAAATATCTTGTCGTAACGTACAATCGACTGATCGATCATTTGCGAGAGGACGTGCATTTTTCTAATTGTTATAAATAATTAAATAATTGATTTTTATCGTTATGTGCGCCTCACGCCTAAACGCAGAATACGATTTCAACCAAATTTGACTGGAAATATCTTGTCGTAACGTACAATCGACTGATCGATCATTCGCGAAAGGCCGTGCATTTTCCTAATAGTTATAAATAATTAAATAATTGATTTTTATCGTTATGTGCGCCTCACGCCTAAACGCAATGTACGATTTCCTCCTAATTTGGCTGGAAATATCTTTCCGTAACGTACAATCGACTGATCGATCATTCGCGAGAGGATGTGTTTTTTCTTAATAGTTATAAATAATTATATAATTGATTTTTATCGTTTTGTGCGCCTCACGTCTAAACGCAGTGTACGATTTTCTTCAAATTTGACTGGAAATATCTTTCCGTAACGTACAATCGACTGATCGATCATTCGCGAGAGGACGTGCATTTTTCTAATTGTTATAAATAATTAAATAATTGATTTTCATCGTTATGTGCGCCTCACGCCTAAACGCAGAATACGATTTCAACCAAATTTGACTGGAAATATCTTGTCGTAACGTACAATCGACTGATCGATCATTCGCGAAAGGCCGTGCATTTTCCTAATAGTTATAAATAATTAAATAATCAATTTTTATTGTTTTTTGCGCCTCAAGCTTAAACGCAGTGTACGATTTTCTTCAAATTTGACTGGAAATATCTTTCCATAACGTACAATCGACTGATCGATCATTCGCGAGAGGACGTGCATTTTTATAATTGTTATAAATAATTAAATAATTGATTTTTATTGTTATGTGCGCCTCACGCCTAAACGCAGAATACGATTTTAACCAAATTTGACTGGAAATATCTTGTCGTAACGTACAATCGACTGATCGATCATTTGCGAGAGGACGTGCATTTTTCTAATTGTTATAAATAATTAAATAATTGATTTTTATCGTTATGTGCGCCTCACGCCTAAACGCAGAATACGATTTCAACCAAATTTGACTGGAAATATCTTGTCGTAACGTACAATCGACTGATCGATCATTCGCGAAAGGCCGTGCATTTTCCTAATAGTTATAAATAATTAAATAATTGATTTTTATCGTTATGTGCGCCTCACGCCTAAACGCAATGTACGATTTCCTCCTAATTTGGCTGGAAATATCTTTCCGTAACGTACAATCGACTGATCGATCATTCGCGAGAGGATGTGTTTTTTCTTAATAGTTATAAATAATTATATAATTGATTTTTATCGTTTTGTGCGCCTCACGTCTAAACGCAGTGTACGATTTTCTTCAAATTTGACTGGAAATATCTTTCCGTAACGTACAATCGACTGATCGATCATTCGCGAGAGGACGTGCATTTTTCTAATTGTTATAAATAATTAAATAATTGATTTTCATCGTTATGTGCGCCTCACGCCTAAACGCAGAATACGATTTCAACCAAATTTGACTGGAAATATCTTGTCGTAACGTACAATCGACTGATCGATCATTCGCGAAAGGCCGTGCATTTTCCTAATAGTTATAAATAATTAAATAATCAATTTTTATTGTTTTTTGCGCCTCAAGCTTAAACGCAGTGTACGATTTTCTTCAAATTTGACTGGAAATATCTTTCCATAACGTACAATCGACTGATCGATCATTCGCGAGAGGACGTGCATTTTTATAATTGTTATAAATAATTAAATAATTGATTTTTATTGTTATGTGCGCCTCACGCCTAAACGCAGAATACGATTTTAACCAAATTTGACTGGAAATATCTTGTCGTAACGTACAATCGACTGATCGATCATTTGCGAGAGGACGTGCATTTTTCTAATTGTTATAAATAATTAAATAATTGATTTTTATCGTTATGTGCGCCTCACGCCTAAACGCAGAATACGATTTCAACCAAATTTGACTGGAAATATCTTGTCGTAACGTACAATCGACTGATCGATCATTCGCGAAAGGCCGTGCATTTTCCTAATAGTTATAAATAATTAAATAATTGATTTTTATCGTTATGTGCGCCTCACGCCTAAACGCAATGTACGATTTCCTCCTAATTTGGCTGGAAATATCTTTCCGTAACGTACAATCGACTGATCGATCATTCGCGAGAGGATGTGTTTTTTCTTAATAGTTATAAATAATTATATAATTGATTTTTATCGTTTTGTGCGCCTCACGTCTAAACGCAGTGTACGATTTTCTTCAAATTTGACTGGAAATATCTTTCCGTAACGTACAATCGACTGATCGATCATTCGCGAGAGGACGTGCATTTTTCTAATTGTTATAAATAATTAAATAATTGATTTTTATCGTTATGTGCGCCTCACGCCTAAATGCAAAATACGATTTCTTTCAAATTTGGCTGGAAGTATCTTTCCGTAACGTACAATCGACTGATCGATCATTCGCGAGAGGACGTGCATTTTTCTAATTGTTATAAATTTTTTCAATTAATTTTTATTATCCGTTTATATTACGTTTTGGCGTGAGGCTCGGAAAACGATAAAAATTAATTTAAAAAATTTATAACAATTGGTAAATTACAAGTTTTGTCGTAAATGATAGATATGTATTATAATGACTAAACCCTATAGAAATTTTTCAAAGTTTGTTAAAAATCTCATAACCGAACGATGTTCGACTTTGGCCGCTCGGCGTTTGTCTACTGTTTTTCGCTGCTAGCTTCACCTACATATGTTACTGCGAGGAACAATCCCGATTTTTCTCATATATATTTTTTGGCTTGTGAGTTTTATTTTTTATTTTTTACTGCTATGTATCACAGAAATCGTATAGATTTATTTGTCTAAAATACCAAAATATCGAAGCTAAATCAAACCAAACCGGAGAAACTGAAAATAAAATATTAAATTAATAGAGAGTGCTAATTATGAGAATACCTGATCGATTTAGTACGATCAGATTGTAGTTTCATGCGTTCCATTTCTACAAATGAAGCCGACATTCACGTATCGGTCTGATTGTTTGTGTCCACCTCGAACCGTGAATGTCACCGGCAACTTTCCACCGAAACGCTTTGGATCTAATAAAAAGACCAACGATATACACATTCAACGATCGTTCCGTCCGGTCGCCGCGCGGTCAAAGATCGCATCGAATCGTCCTCGAATGTAGACACGGCCGATTCTCCATGACAAATATAATTTCCCTGGCCGTTTCCGTGGCATTATGTCGAGTTCCGGCCGGTTCGCATAGATCCGCCCGGACGATTGTTCGCCCGAGCACGCTTACCATAGCTCGAAATCGCACCAGATTTCCGTCGACGAAAGTTCAATGCTTCACGCTGTCGCGTTTAAAATTACGACAACAAAAGAAATTGCACGCGTGTCGTGTTCTAGATATAATTTATTCTTTCAACATTTTACTTTTACTAATACGTTTTATTCTACAATTTTTTTCGTTTTCGAAAAACTTTTCTTTAAAGACTTTGTTTTTAAACTTTTCCTTTCTTTGTAAGTTTTTTATGGTTCAGTGATGAGACTTAATCCACACGAATAATCTTAGAAATATTAATACACAAGATGTCCAAAACTGTAGATAACTAAATAACGTGACTTCGTGATCGCAAACTGAAGAGCGCGCGGTACTGTTTCACGGGACAGGATTTTACTGGCGAACGTTGACAGTTTCCGGTTATGTGTTGAGTCATTCCTCCACAGTTATAGGCACGCTCGTTATGTCGCGAACATCAGTAACAGACGACTTAAGCAAGAGGTCGGTATCTTCAGCGGATATAGCGGAACAAATCTTAAGCGTAGGACGACGATCTTTTGCCGTTACCGCCGCGTGCAGCGTCGCACAGTTATACCCGCGATGTACAGTTAGACACAGACGAGACTGCTACGCAATTAAGGATCTTTTAATTGGTCACGCGATGAGGTAGGGCACCGAATCATGTCGAAATTGGATGCTAATGTTTACCGTGGCAAAAATTGGAACGTTGAGAACGCGAAGCGCATAGCGGGAAATTTGCTGTTTTCTTTAACGAGTAGATTGATGCATTCAAGAAAGGAAAGACGGGGGAAGTCAGATTTCAAATACTTAAGAAATAAATTTGGAAACTTTGTGGCACAGTCTAGTAAACAACACATGTTGGCTTACAAGCATATGTGTGTGTGTGGGTGTGTTAATAAACGATTAATAATTGTACAATTATATAAAAATAAATTAACGGGTTATGAATGATTTAAATTTAAATTTATTTAAAAATTTCAATATATAATGCTAACAATATTAATAATATAACATTAGCACTTAAATCATTAATTTTATGTGTAATTAATTTTATACGTATAAAATATAACTATTTAACTGTCAACTATTAAATTGTAAAAATATTTAAAATACAAAATACGTCATTTTTTTAATACGTCTAGATTTATAACATTATTTTAAATTTTCATATTTGTTGCGAATTTATTACCAATTATAAAAAGATTTTTTAAAACAAACAATACGTATAATTATTATTAGCCACTTCGAATTATAATTATATCTCGTACACAGAGTATAAATAATATTTGATATGATTACCAATTCATGCTATAAATCAAAACTTTAAGCAGATTTTATGTTTTGTAATTATTTTGTCAATATACACGATAATTATTTTCCTTATATTGTAATTAAATACGTTGTTGGATTTTAATTTAGTCAGTTCTCGTATATCATTTTAATTAGCTTTATATGCTTCCCTTTTTTGTTTAATATGCTACTGGACAATAATTTGAAATTCATTATGTTCATAAAAATTTATTACATTAAAGTTGTATTGTAATGCTAACACGATGTTATAATAGCGTTTGAAAAATTTATAAGTCCCTGTAATTGACGCATTGTACGATATGCAATTTTCAAAATTTGCCGTGTAATTTTTTTATTTAACTTTTAGAGAGAAAGATTTTTTCTTAATTATGAAAATTTTGATGTAATAATCAAATATATATAATGCAATGTAATATTTGCAACTGACTTCGAGACGTTATGAATATTGCCTTTTCAAGATTAAAGAGATTAAGGAAAGATTAACGGATCGTATTTTTAATAAGCGCATGAATCGGTTACATAATTGTAAACAATGTTACAGAAATCATACACTTTCTTAAGTATTCAAGTAAAAAGAAAAAATTATACGCCAACAAATTAATAATAACGTAACGTGATATTTGTTTGTATCTAGGCAACGCGAAGAGAGAATACATTAATTCGAAATCATCTACGCTAAAAGCCATGAGATATGTTAGTGCAAATTTTGATAAATGATGTACCTGTTATCCACCTGTGGGTCTCGCGTATGTCGTTGACTGTTCGGAGTGACTGTGATTACTACCGCGCAGTAGTCCACAGGCGGTCGGTTTACCCGGGCTCCATATCTGCATACCGTTCAGTTTGTCGCAGGTGAAACATGCTCACCCCTCTACCACGGAGTCAACTACCGTTCACAATTGCTCATCGTTTTTAACCGTAAGGCTTGCGCCGAATGATAAACAGTCACGCCGACCAACGAGCAGTGCAATAACCGAAAATGAAATAGAACGCGAAACGTTATTGCCAAAATAGCTGAATTCTGAATTTATCGTCGAACGTTATAGACATGCAGATATGTAGATGATGCTAAATTGAGTTGGCAAAATTGCAAATTTTGTTAATTTGAAGATTTTTTTGACAAAAGTGCCCATGTAAATTAATTTTTAAATTGTTAATATTTAAATTACAGTAAAATATTGTACGAATTAAGCTTTAAAAATTAAATAAGTTAAAAATTTTATTTTTATTTTTATTTATTTAATAATTTAGTTATATATATATATATATCTTCCGTGATTTTAATAAAACTTTACATTATAATTCAATTATAGCTTACAAGTTAAAGTCGGCTCGATGAGCGGAACGTCACGAAATCCTCGCAATAAAGCAAATCTTTATTGAATTTAAATTTCATGGACTATAAGATAGTATCTCTTTATTGATATAGACGAATCATATAAAATTGCGAATAAACTCTATAAAGATGGAACATTTTTTATTACGTTTTATAGTATGTTTTATAGTAGTCTCTTTATTATGTCTCGCGTTCTTCCACGAAGTGCTGTCATCTAGCGAACATCAGAAAAGAGAGAAAAGAATCGATGAAAGACCAGTTTAAAAAACGTCCGTTAGATAGTATGCTTTTTTCATATTTAAACAAATATATAAGATTACGAATAAAATTGCATAAAGATTTTTCAGACATTTTACTTATTCTTGCACTTATACGTATTTATACGAAGTGTTGTCATCTAGCGGAGAGAAGAGTAGAAAAGGAAGAAAGAAATCGATAAAGAACAAGTCGGCATAGTATCAACAGAACGTAATCAACAAAGAGATACTAATTAAAATTTCAAGAATCGTTATTATAAGGGTTCTTTCCCCGCGAATTCGAAATTTTAAAATCTTTAGAGCGAGGGAATATAATTAATTCGAGAGGTGGCGCCGCACAGGCAGGTCGAAAACTTCTAGCGCATTGCAATTCTAAAAGTTCCATTTATTACACATTTTCCCTTATGTTTGCAGTAGTTGCGAGTAAAATGTGCCCTGCAAAAAGGAAGCGGAATAACTCACCTTGTTTTCACAATTCAGTTGCAGTCTTAATGACACAAGTGCTGTGATGCGGACGAGTCATGTTTCTAGAGAGAGATTTACGAAAGTAAATCGGTCAAGCGGTTTTTGGCTGCGTTTCTTGCGAAACATAAACGCTTCTCCACAGCTTCTTGGCGTTTTTCCCCTCTTAATGGTTTACGCGATTTCGTAATACGTAACAATACACGTCCACGACATCCGATATCCACTAGGAAGATATGTTGAATGTTTTGTGAATCCTCCATTATCGCTTTATACGCGCGTATAAAGGATAACTTCGCCATATTGATGGATATAAAGGCGCTTATTAAAGTGCTTTGCAAGGTCTTCATGGAAGAAAATAGATGTAAGAGCGACATGAACTTCGTAAAATATTTACTCTGAATTATTTCGTGATAGTTTTTTTTAATTTTTATTACATATTAACGAAAACTCTAGGTTGATTTCCTCCATAAAATTACAAGTTGAAAAAATTTTGACATTTATAGTTCAATTTTTAATAGAAAAAATAATACACTCGTTACATGTAAAGCGTCAAGAGGTCAGCGAGATGGTGAAATCTTTATAACGAGCCTCTTAGCTACAGTTGAATAACCGCGGAAAGCGCCGTAATGCTTCGCAATGCTTGTGATATCTCACAGTAATTAGGCGCCGCTTGAAGGGATGAACGTGCTCGAAGAAGTGAACGTGCCAAGAACTGTGGGATTCCTTTCCCTTTGGCATGTCATTAAAAACTACTAGTTTTAATTAGGGACTGTTTGCTAATTACTTATTACAAATAAATGTATTATTTATTACACGTTTTCATTAATACCTTTAGTATTAAAATATCACATGATTGTTGCATATTAAATAAATGCAAAATTAAGAAATGCTTATACATTAAATAAAAATAATAAAGCAATTTGTTATATGTAGACATAAAGGATGAAGGGAAAGATTCCAAGACAGCTTAAAAGACGTAATATATTTTATTTAGACATTAATGATCCATAAAACATTGTTTATATATGGGGCTATAAACAAATAACTCTCGTCACTACCATCTAGTCGTGTAATAAATATCTTGTTTTACAGAGAAAAAAACGCAGGAAGAGAAGCGCGTCAGGCTTCGTAAAAGCTCGACCGAATTTTTTCCGGCTGTCGACAATATCTTTATTTTCTCGCGATTGCGTTGCATAAATTGTGCAGCGCTATCGAAAAACGATATACTTACATTTTTAGACATCTTATTAGATCTTTGATATGCATAAATTACGGGAGCTGTCAATGGCAAATCGCAATGGTAAGAAACAATAATTTATACAAGCAAAATTAATTCATTAAAAATGAAATATATACGTTGCTAAGTAGAGGTAATTTATTTAATACATTCGTATGCGTATGTGACAGTTTGATGTTTTGATTCGTACTCTTGATTATAAGAATTACATAAATATTGGATAAAATTTGAAATAAAAAGTAACATACAAGTGCTAAAAACTTGTAAATATATAAACTTCTAAATATATTTTTGAAATTATCAAGGACACTTAAATTGTTACATTAAAATATTTATTTAAACTATTTAAAATAATCTATATACTATATAGATAAATCTATATGGATTTATGAATCTATAAGTCAGTAGATATAACAAAGTACTGTAGTAACATAGAATTTATATAACAGTTGCCAACAGAAGCCTTCTCTCTTCTCGCTTTCTCTATGCTACGTTTCCTTCTTAAAATAGATAACAATTATTTAAATCGTGTGTAATATGATTGATTAAAAATCTCAAAATGAAAATAAATCAGAACGGAGCAGATAACAGCAGAGAAATGGATGCCATTTTAGTAATGATTGAAGTTTAAATTCGTATCGTAATCCAGTTATAGTTTGCCATCGATACCACACTGTTTATCGGGAGATATGTTCTTTCGTAAATAATTAAACTGGCAATCTATATCTTTAATCTACACGCATGTGCGATTGCTATGAAAGGAAGGTACAAGATGTTTCTTTGTTTTCTTAACAAACAACACTTTGCCAATATTCAAGAATTATTTATATCCGATAATATTGATGTTATAATACTTGTCAAAGAAATTAATTAATCCTTGCTGGAAATAAATAATTAATTTTTAGGATTTCTAGAGATATTAAATCCATTGATGATTCGTTTTGGCTAATATGTTGTTCACAAATACTCTTATCTTCAATATTTTTGCCACTGAGATGACAAAAAGCACTTGATTTCATATAGTTGAATAATGATAAACTTAGATTGTATACATCTAAATATAAAATTATCTGTGATTTACAGTTGCGCTATGTGGATTTGAAATCTCGTGGTTGATAAATGTTAAACATTTAGGAGCTAGACAAAAACAGTATTTAATAATAATAAAAATTTTAATCGCAAAACTTAAATAAAAGACACAATGTGTCTTCAGAATGAACAAATATAATATTTTGAAGATGTAGAAGATGTAAACTTTCAGATATGAAACAGAATATAAAATACTAACAATTGAAAAATTATAAGTCTTAAAATTCATATAAAAAGTCACAAATATCAAATTAAAAAATTCTATTTTTAAAAAATGTATGCAATTGAAACAAAATTAAAAATTTACAATTCAATGGAGTGGAACAAAAAAAATTAAAAACTCTACAATTTAATTAACATAAAAACTCGAATGTAAATAAATCAAATGATTTTTTACAATAGTCTGCTTCCATTAGTTTTCAATTAAGATTTGAAGCGGAATTGCAAATGCGTAAAAAGTCCAGAACGGAACTGATTTTTTTTTTCTTTTGGGAAGATGATCGATATTCGATCAGCCGGCATAGACCACGGGATCTAACGATCCTGAATATAATTTGTTAGGCAATTAAGCTATATACAAACGGGTGCGTTATCCTTAAAGGAGATCGATATGTCTCGTTGGTTGGCCGGGGAAGACCGTTCCGATGAATATTTTCTTTTTATTTTTTCTTTTAATATTTTTTCTTTTTCCTCATTTATTCCTTTGCCGACAATGAACCGTTGGTCAAGGCCATCACTGTTCCAGAAGTTGTCCTCGAGTTCGTGTCAGAATTCAGCTCTAAGGATGAATCCTGCAACAAGAGATTATATCAAAATAATTTAAATAATGACTTAGAAGACACCTATTTAAAAAATTGTAAGATATTTTTAGCGTTATAATATTAAAATATTCCTAAATTAATGTGTCTGTAATTGTATCTATATAATGAAGATATCGAAGGTAACACATTAAAAAATTCAAGATTTCGACTGCAATTTATCGTGGTCGTTGGCGGAAATCAGAACGGTACGATTTATCGTGTGAATAAAAAAGTGTCTCGATGACATCACTGTCGCCCGACATCGTCGTCGTTGGCGGCGACAACGTCGATTTACGACGCTCCTGTTAATATGCACCCAAGAAGAACGATTCTCTATCGTGGATGACTGCTTTTAACTGCTGCGTGGCGAAAGCGACGTCAGTCATTATAGTGCTGGTTCCATTACGATCTTTACGCTCTTTATGGTCCTTATGACACGTGGTCTAAATCTATATTTCAGTCATCATGTCGTTTCCGGCTATGCATCGCGACAAAAGAATCGTGCCTATTCCTTATCTCCTATTATAATACTTAAGCCACTGATTTCTGACTTCTTATTTTTATTACAATAGAATAAAAAAAATACGATTTACGCGATCGTTTGTCTAAATTGTATTTTTTGCAGTATATTACAAAAAACTTATTACTAACGATAAATTAATTTCTTATTGTTGAAAATTGTTGTAACTTATTGTTAAACATTGTTGTAACAAGTACTTGAAACATCAAACTAATTTGCTATGTTTGTTTGCATACAAATTAGTATTAAAAACAGAAAATATAAATAAAAAATATTTTTTAATAATCCGCATTTGACGCGATTATTTCCTACATAGAAAACACATTAATTAGGAAGAATATTCCTTAATTAATATGTTTTTAAACTTTCAAAAAATATTTTATATTCTAATAAGATATTATTTATTTATATAAAACCTTCAATAGTGGAATTTTCGATCAAAAGGTTTCTTTTCGTAGCGCGCTTTTGTCACTATTTATAATGTCTTCATATTTGTGCTTGATCAATTTATTGCTTAACTATTTCTGATCTAAGGATGCGAAACAGAGAAGGGCCGAAGACTTACAATGCTGAGAGTATGCATGATGCACGCCTGCGTGGTGTTCTCGACGTGAATCAATTCGTCGCAGTCCTCGTGATCCAAGCCGTTAACGTCAGATCGAATCTTGATCGGCGACAGAGCCGCTTCGTTGTCCGTTGACTTGCCACTGTCGGGGGACGGTATTAACTCGTGTCCATCAAGTTCCTCTTCCTCCGCGCGCTCTTCGCAATCCGTAGCCTTGATTTCCTGTCATAGATTCCATAGATCAATACCGCTACGCAAGATTATCGTAGAAGGAAAATTGATTAAATGAAGGCATCTGCATTGGAATCATTTATCCTTACAAGAAGCTGCGTACGGCCATGACAAAAAATTGCAGCAACGTTGCGTGTTGCCGCGGGTGCTTATTTGTCAATAAGTGACATACTACGATTAACATTAGCGATTTTATCATTTGAAAAAATTTTATTCCATTTCTTTGTCAGTTTTTAAATTTTACATCCTATATACATATGTTTTACGTAGCAGCGTTTGCTAGAGAAACGCGGTACAACGGACGGAAATACGTTTGATTTAAATATCGATTAATCATCGAATGCTGTTACAATTTCATACTCGCTCTATATTCTCTTTACTTTGATATAACGTATTTTTCAATAACAACTCTATCGTTAGTACGTGAAAAAAGAATATGGCCAGATGAAAAATTCTTCGCCCTTATTATTCTGTACAAAAAGTGTATTAGAGTGGGACATACGAACGAATAGTTACTGCGATATTTAACATCAAAAGTACAATTTTCGGTTTTGCTATCTGTCGATGGGAAAACTGTTAAGGGGAGAGATGGTGAGCGAGTGGCGGGAAAATGCCATCACCCGAGGGGGCGCGGAAAAATATTACTTCGTCATATGTTTCTCTGTCGATACGTCAACCCCAGAGTTAGCCTCGATGGAATCGACGTGTTTCGCGTCGGTCACTGGGGTTGCTTTTGCCGAGTGCAAGCGCACATTCCCCTGCCTCCCCTCCTTGCTCTGGTTCTATACAACTTCGTGAAAATCGTGCACGTCAAGCGTCGTCGAGAAGACTGTCTGGGTCGTCGTCCACGGATATATCTCGTGTCTCTGACGACGCGTATCGTCGCGCTGCCTCTTTGTTGCCTCCTCGGATCTCCTCCCGACGACGCTCCGATAAATGTGACGGAAGACTACGTGTCGTTTTGCAGGAAGAGAGAGAGACAGGGGAAAGGAGGAGACGACTGAAATGAGTTGCGCGGGCGAAACTTGGTTTTTTTCTAGCGATTGAGTTTCGATATTGGTAACCTACTTATTGCATATAGATAAATTAGTTGAAAAAAATCACAATCAAGGACACAGCAAGAATAATTCAGAAACTTTGAAAGTTAGATATTCTTTTTTTACATCTGATGTAAAATAAAAAATTCCGAAAATCTACCTATTATGTTTGGAAATTCACGAGAAATTGTTAAGTTAAAAAAAATGCACAAATATAAAATATTTTATATGAGAAAAAACTTTGGAGCATAGTTGATCAGAATGAGGATTGCATTATAAATAACATCAATACTATGCGGCAAATAATTCAATTGTTGGCTTGTAATGAAACGCACGAATTAATTAATAAAAGTGAAAGAATATTACTTATTTAAATGATCGATCGTCGCACCAAGATAATTAGGTGTATCTACGGGAGTCAAATATTTTTGTTAATCTCGTATTTTAATTACTTGAAAAATGCGTGCGACGATAAAACGATTTCAGATATTCGTTAATTGGATGCCGACAAATACATTAAATATTATCTGAGGGAAAAGAAACTTGTTAGTCAATTTATTTACGTATCGATCGATTTAAATATATTGTTTCATTAAATAAATTTGAAACTGTTAAAGACTTCTGATGTAATTAGCAGGCAGTAATCTAATTACAAGCAATTGAAAAATAATATAAGAAAGTTATTCAGTGATTAAAGTGTAAAATGTCTTCTATTTTGAATCACTTTGCCTCGAGGGTAAACTCCAAACTCCCCTTCTAGTCGTTCGTTCCACCCTTCGCCGTTCTCGAGGCGGAAACTATTAATTCTTCAGTTCAGGCTGCGCGATTTTGTAAAATATTGCTGCATGACGTCGGCGTAAATAATAAATCTCAGACAGGACGCAAGAGGGGTGAGAATTAACCTGGAAATCCTGCGGGGAAGGCGACGACTCCTTCGGCTGGTCAAGGCTAGGGCTCCGTGACGGACTCGGTGCTGCTCTTGTGCCCAGCTCGTAAATGTTGATCATGTGAGCTGCCTGGGCATGGACCATCAATTCCCAAGCACTTGGAAAGGATAACTTGCAGAGGACGCAGAGCAACGCCGTCGTCGAGTCTCCTGTTTTGTGTGGAAGCGCAGGACATAAATAAGTAAGCTAAAGATACAGTTGTGGTGTCACACAGTGAGCCACAGCGAGGGCAAAATAAGACAAACTTTGAAAACTGATTTCTCTCGAAACGATATCATGTGCATCAGATAAATATTAGATTATTTAATGGATTTTTATACAAGTTTTGAAACGAGAATATAATGCATTTGTTAGTACTGTCAATTTAAGTTGTCTGCAAGCGTAAAAAATTTTCCTCTAAATGGAATTTAGATCAACATTAGTGATATTTTTTTTTTTAACTTTGTTTCATTTTGTCCTTATTTTGGTTCAACATATAATTCGAGCCGCCGTGAGGAAACTGGAATTTGTACGATATAACAGATTCTTTTTTTTTATAATAGAAATGGAATGTCTGAAACTGATTGATTTGTAATTTGATTTATAATAACACAACACATTCATTTATGTTTATTTTAATGGAATATGATGTAAAGGATTTTATGCCGTGTTTATCTTGTTTGTGTAATTTAATTCGCCGTGCAAAAAGGTGAATAAATTTGTCATCAATTACGTCAGCTAATTAATATACCATAAATTTAATGAATATAAGTAATCAGTTTTAATTTAAATAGGGATAAAGTTTTGATTTTGAACAACATAACATCATAAAAAGTTGTCGATTGCTAATTATGATCAACGAGTATAACCGTCGGTTAATATGATGGGCGATGGGCAATTATTAATTCTGGATCTTCCGGTGGGATTCGGAGCGCGTTTACGTACCGGAAGGAGGCGCCTCGAAGTTTATTTCGAGTACATACTTGGGGCGGCTCCGTTGAAGGTGTGACATTTACATGTGAACCGCAGCTTGCAGTAGTTCCGCTTGTGCTCCAACAGCTCCCCGAGTTCCGTGAACATCTCCCTGCAGTTGCCGCAGATCAGTATATCTGGATTGCCTACGACATACCTTCAATTAAACCCAGCCTTCATTGCTCGACAAGGCTTTGGGACTCCGTGTTACGAGGAGGTAACTTATAAACTTAGAGAATAATTATTGCCTCATAATAATACCAACATTAATTAATCATAATTAAAACATGTGTCATGATTCTTTTACAGAAAAATAAATGAATGAGATACTAAATGATTGTCACCTTATTAGATTCAAATATTCGATTTTAAAGCGAAGAAGAAGAGAAGGCGAAGTACATTGCGGATAATGAAAACGTTATACTATCTCGAACGCGCGGTACTTACTGTACACTTTAAATTGATTCAAGTCTGGTATCGTGCCGGTGTTTGCCGTCGATTGTTGTTTCTGTAGCTTCGGATGCTGTGCTCGTGTCGGTGGCATCAAACGCGGCCGCTTCAACGGCGGTGCTAAGCGCGGCGGAAACGCGGTTGACGCGTAGTAACTGCAAACAGAAGGATGTTTTGCAAAATACATTAGTGTATACATTACGTCAGATTTGTGCGCGCACTCACATACACATACATATGCGCTCTCTCTCTCCCTTTCTCTCTCAAAATTTCTCTTTAAAGTGCTGGATGTATCTTTTAATCTGTTGTTACTCTCTCTTTATACTTTACATTCTAACGTTATGTCTATTACTATTCTTCTCTTTTGTTTTACAATTAAATAAGAGCCCATGATACTTTACATTGACAACTTCACAAATGAACAACTGTAAGCCGCTCCGCAAACGAGAGCATTTCCTTGAATACATTTGGGTACGCGGTGGAATAAATGCGCGGCATTAAATGCATTTTACAGAATCGCGAGATCCCACAACGAGAAGTTCTTTAAAAGACTTACCTTTGTCGCAGTATGTAACATGCCGCAATGGTGTTGCATGTCATTTTTATTTTGTTATTTTATTTTAAAGAAAAAAAACTGTAATTCCTCTTATAACATTTCGCGCTTTCCTTCCTCCCCCTTTCCGCTTAGACATTTTATTTAAACAGAAAGTGTGAACAAGTTGTAATCTCTTATAAACAATCAAATAATAATATTATATTACATTACTTTGTTAAAAAATTATTTATATTACCAATGAATTATGACACACGTATATAATTTTTTTATAATATTTCAATTAATTGCCGTTATTAAGTAAAGACTTCCGCAGAAATTGGAGGGATCAGCTTTAAGGAAGCTAAAGCGATTGTTGCTTTAAAACTTCGAAGATGGAAGTACGCGGTAAAATAAATTAGATTTGAATAATTCAAGATATATCCGGTAATGCGGTCACCACGAATTAAGATCGAATTATTTTGAGATTTTTCTTTCGATATCATTTCGCAAGCCGATATAAAATGCATATCGCATAATGACGGAGAAAGAATCTCGGACTGAATACCTCGAACATAATAAAAATACAAAAACGTCATATTAATTATACCATCCTACGAATGACAGGGAAAGAATTGTTATCTCAAGCTTAATAAAAATACAAAAACTTCATGTTAATTATACTGTCTAATTGATAACAGTTTTTGAAAAAAATTTCATGAAATGTTTTCATCGAACAAGCTCTCGGAGAGCACGATGACAATTATTATATTACAGTAATAGAGCTGTACGTTCATAATCCATTAACCGCAATCGGTGAATGGTAACGAGGGCATATGATATTCTTATTGCGATATGCACAATGTGAATATTGAGGGCCACATCATGGCGGATGAATTTTGCTCGACCGGATTTCGCTTTACGGGAATACAATACGGAATATACGCATGCGATTTTACGATGTCAGAACCGCCGCTTGCCACAAATACCGGAGATGCAAGCTTGCAAATTGCCTCCGTTTGCCCTCCTTTTCACTATCATATCATATTTCAGGCGAAGTGTGTTTCCGCATACCTTTGATTGGATTCACGACTCCCGAAAAATACATCGTTTAAAAAAATTTCTCTCCAAAATAAGAAGGAGGAAATCGAACCTTCGTTCGAACAGGGACAAATTACTCTTTTGAAGTTGAAATTTCTCTATTCCCGGAGTATGCGGGGATTAAAATCTTTACTGCATCAGTTTATCCTCAGATTATGTTTTCCTTTTTCTCCCCTTTGCGTTATACTTTATTTTCTACTCGTTTTAAATAACCATCAATCATGCCTTGATGTAGGTATATTTAACCGCTAAATATAAAATTGTCGATATGAGACTCATCGCTCACTCGATCTCGCGCACACATGTCACACGATTACACAATGTGTACTTGCGAGATATTTCGTCTTTTAAATACTTGTATCAAAACACGATCCATAAAGTACGGTCTGCCGTTTTATATTAAAAAAGATTGGAGTTGTTGGCGTAAGCTTACGTGATACCACGAAGCCCGCAGATAATTGTAAATAAACAAATGATAAAGATGTGTACACATTTCTTCAGATGATATTTTTATTGTTTGACTTTCTTATTCGTTTATACAATGCAATGAAGGTAATACCGCAGTGTCTCGACATTAAACACATAATGAATAAGAAACGGAAGTCGCTTCACTGAAACGTATTTGCTGAAATCAGATACACGCTACTACGTACATGAGCAATCCAATCATGTCATAACAATGCGCAGAAAAGTAATCGATATCTAGTTCTCTATTGTTATTGTTGTATCGGTTTGTAGCCGATCTCAACGCCTCCCACGCAAACAACGGTAAAGTCTGAATCCTGACAATAAAAATATCATATTACTGACATATGCCAATGTTCACGTCGTTTGTGTCGGACACTGCCGATTCCTGCTCGCTAGAAAATTTTAACGTTTGATTTTTCGCTGAAAATCAAACGAAATAAAATTCTCAAAAAATTAAAAACGTCACTGGAAATCTGACAGCGCGCTTTTGTATGTGCAATATATTGCAATATTTTATTATTTCGACTTTATGCTATATTATTTTAAATATTTAATTCTAAACTAATATTTTCTGTGATGAATTTCTCTTTGTTATTCGTACGCATCTTTCAAGTTTTTTAACAAATTAGACTTGTTATATGTTTCGTAGGATTTTTTAAAACCCTTTTTCTTGAAGGATGCGACAGTTGAGAAACGTAACAGATTATTCTGATAGTCTCGCCCAGAAAAACGAAGTGTTATTTAAGGATTAAACCGGTAAAGGGGCTACAGGAGTGCGCGCGAATTCGTGCCTCTCTGCCGTTGTTAAAAGTTCTTTTAAAACGAGTTTTGCTCTCTCCTCTCCGAAGTTGCGAATAATAGCAGAGGTTGCGACCGGCGAAAAGGATGATCGGGTGGAGAAAGGAAAAGACCTATGAGACATCATTTTCGACATTGTTCGAAGTTCTTCGCTAGTGTGTTTCAACAGTTTTAACGCTTCCCGAAGTACCATCCAATTATCAGCCTAAGTCAGTTGTTGCCTTGTCGGTGGTTACTCGACAGATCTTTACAGACAAGCTTTTCACTCCTCTAAATTATTTTCCGATAGAAATTATGAACATATTATGAATAAACATTTGACGATCAAACGTGAGAGATTTGCACGAAGTTAGACTTAAAAGAATTTTACTGTGCTACTCTTGACACAATAAGTTAACAATAAGCTGGAACTTTTAATTTCAACTTGCATCTCTTTTCACGCAATAAATTTTAGAAGCTTTAAATAATTTTCTCGCGGTCTTCCAAATCGGATAAATGTCAAGTCGATTGACAATAGATCTGGGTCATTCGCATATATAAAAGTTGCATCGACGTTACGACGACGTCAGACATCTGTCCATTTTGAATAAGTAAGGCTTCTAATTGCTGTAATAGAAGTAAGTAAGTTAGCATATTAAACGTGTTAGATCGTATGAATAATTTCCACCTTAAATCTCTTATATCTAACACAATGGAACAATATGCTATAATTTAATTTATCTCGGTTCTCGAATTGCAAAGCAGATCCCGTGAATTCAAACTCGCAAAAATTTTCGAGACGGTACACGGAACGTCCAATCTCTCTGTATATAATATTCCATGTTATTTCAGATTCCATACTGTTTAATCGAGCGCGCTCAATCTCGGACCGGGGACGACGTGTCCGCCGAAAAACGACGCCGACGCCGACGCCGGCCGTCCACGTCGTCGCGTCTCCACTTTATACGGCGGTGGCTCTCGGATATGCATGTATTCAGATTAGACAACGCGGAGGGAGAATTTGTCGGATAAATTCAGCCGGGGGTAGTGGCCAGGGGCCGGCTCGCGCTCCCTCTAACACACTGGATTTCATTAAAATTCATTCGGCGCGGCAAGCTGTCACACGCGCCACGAACGTACAGACAGACGAGCGAGCTAATAGGCTTACCGTGTTACTACAAAAGGCGCCGAGCCCCTTCTCCCACTCGAGCGGATTGTGCGCTGTGGTCATATAAATTAAATATAAATAATGTACACACGATGTAAATTGAATTAGATGACGCGTGTTTCCGCTCGCGGTCACAAATGCCTTTACACGTGTACGCCCGTTGAAAACGTAAACGATCGTTAAAGCGAGTATTACCGTCGCGCGAAGTCTGGTAGGTTAATATAACTTTAGTGAATCTAAGGAACAAAGCGACAGGATGTTATGTTAATAATTCGAGGGTCTAGGAAATTGTTGATGCAACGATTCAACGTGTTGGATGTAGCAATTTGATCGCGCGTTACGATCAGCAGCAGCAGCAGCAGCTTCATTGTCGCGTTATTGTTTCTTATTCCTCATTTTTATCTGTTCTAGCGTCAATAAATCACGCATTTTTTTATCAGAATGCGTCAAGACATCGTCACAGTGTACGCTCGGCGCGAACAAAACCAGCCGGCCATATTTTACTATCGCAAGTATCACGATTTCCGCTCATCCCCTCGAAGCCATAAATAATATTTCTGTCGGTGGCCAGGTCGGCGTTTTCCCGCAATTATTGCGTCTCTCATAACCGACGTCATAATTCTATACCATAACGAGGCCATTCGTAACCCTCCAATCCTACCCCCTTCCGCTCCTCCCCCCGTCCGCTATCCACTCTTCCACTTCATTCTGACATTTTTTTTACACGCGTGCGACTTTTTACGGATGACAGCAACTAATGGCAGCGTTGCAACAAATACGTGGCGAAGCGATAAATAAATGTAATGGCGGCGGAATGATAACGACATTAATGACAAACGCGTTGTGAGATCGTCAAGAGTTGTCTCGTTCGTTATTTTTTAAACGGTTGCGTTTCGCGAGTACATTTCGTGATTATATTTAAACGATGTCCCTGTCAACTCTTGACAGATCAAAAATACTCTGTGTTTGAAGAATTAACATTTCTTATTGAATAGAATAGGTGAAATAATGTCTCTCACGGAAATCCATTTTAATTTTCGCGTTTGCCGCTAAATTTCACTTAAAAGAACGAACATTTACCAATCTAAATTTAAACTGAGCCGGGGAAATCCGAACAAAACGAAGAATTCCGGCAGGACGGACGACGGTGACGTTCGAAGACGAGCCTAAAGAAGGTCGACCAATAAATCGGCGGATTTTCATCACGGGCTAACCCTCGGACGGACGTCGGACAACGAGCACTGTGATTGGCAGCTCTGACAATTATTTGTTTTCCACAAATCACGCGGTGACGCCGTTCTTCCAACTTTTCTTCTTCACCGTCTTCTTCGCTTCTCTCTTTCTCTCTTTTTTTCTTCAAATTTTCTCATGATTCGCATCTTACGGATTCCCCACTCATCACTTCTCCGTTTCTCCTTTTGTAAGTTCTCTCTACTATTAGTGAAAAAAGCATTTTAATAATTACATTGTAAGTGTAAATTTAGTTAATTAGCATACTAATCAAATGTGCTGATTAGATTTGTACATTTTAAACGTTATCATATAATATTTTAATAAACTTACATTACTTGTCAATTTGTCCGTCATTTTAGCGACCTCTCTTTTCACGAAAGATGAGAAATTTTCGATTCAATTAGACACGAATGCTAAAAGGATTAAGTATAAAACGTTCTAAAAATAAATATAACAATAAATTGATTTAGTGAACACCTAAATCGAATTTCTTTTTTCTGTCTTGAAAATTTTATATTCGAGAACACAAGCTGAAGTTATCTCATTATTATAAAATAATGTCATTACTTTTCAATACACTTATATTTTCTTAACTTTGATTTCCTTTTTATTTTTCCATTCCTTGCATTTTCCTCTGGTCGAATCATTTGTGATCTGTGACCACTTGACTTTTCATAACGAGCGTAAATTCATACTTTAAATATAATTGAATATTTTCTTACAATATCTAACGTCACATGTAGACGCTACATTTAAATATTCTCGATCTTTATAAATAAGATTTAGATATTGAAACTCTAAAAAGAATTAAATAGAATTATATAAAATTTTCACGAGGATAAAATCTAAAAGAAGCGGTATATATGAATAATAATAAGTAACAGTTCTTAATATAAATTAATATAAGATGATGATTTAAGGAAAATAAATATGTATGTGTAATTTCGATACGTTTCTGTAAGCACAGAAGCGATGTTATTGCGATCGATTTTGCATTACATATCATCCTCTTCTTCCGCCGCACACCGCATTTCATCGTGCGAATATTAATGCCGCAATTAATTTCGCTTAAATCGCGATGGAATATTTCGGATTTTTCATGAAAGCCAAATTATGCGCACTGACCAACAATGGCGCATCGGCATTGACCCCTCCCCTCCACCACTCTCTTCCCTCTTTTCCCTCTTTTTATTCGGGTGCCATTAATTCGGTACGATGTTTCGATTAAATTGCAGTCTAAGCGCGAAGAAGTGAAAAGCGTTTTGTGCGTTTGACGCGCCGCCAATTACGCGAGACGTCAAAATAATGAAGGTGGATCGCGTTTTCCACGATTGCCAGCTGCCAATTATAGCTTTTCGCGGTTGTGTTTGTCACCCTTTTCCGCGCCGATATTAATAAATCATCATTGAAATTGTTGTTGCATTGTCGCGCGCGGACGACCGAAGCGAGCGCGGATTTTGACGTTGAAATTTTCACTAAATTACCGATTGTATCCGCCTGATGCGCGTATGACGCAATTATATAATAAAATTATGAAATGTCAAATCTGCAAGAAAATTAATTAAATTAATAAATGTGTAAGATAGATTTTAAAGCTTCTAAAATCTTAATATTGATAAACTTGATATACTTTATCTTAAAGATAAGTTAATATCTTCATAGAATCCAATTTATATCCAAACCATTTGCATTTAATGTAAAAAGTTAAATATTATTGTTTATTATCTATTAACATCCGAAAAATATTTTAATGAAAAATAAAATATTTTTGTTTTAATGAAGTAAATACAATTAAACAATTCGTTTCTAAAAGTGTATGCGTGTGTGTTAGATATTGTTTGATTATTATTTATATTGTGTATTTGCACTTACATGTAAAATAATTAAAAATAGTCTCTTTTTCAATTAATAATTAGAAATAAACAACATGAAAATACAGAATATTTCCGTAAAGTTTTTTAAACTTTAATCAGTTATGGAATGTTTTTAAGCATAACGAACGCGCTATATTTGTGCGATTGATCGTACGAAACCAGACAAAAGGATGAGGGAAAAGTTTAAGAAGCGTGAGGCGGCCGTTTTACGAGGAAAACTTTGAGCGTTTAAATTCAGCTGCGGTTTCTAGAAACGATTAAAGACATCAATCGTAAATTATCTTGGTGGCAATTAACACTCGGGATGCCATGAGTGATAAAACGTTGAATTTATTATAATTAAGAGTTTG
>NC_050477.1:8823221-8855721 GCF_013373865.1 Monomorium pharaonis
CTACGCGAAAAGGATGTGGCATCTCAATTTCTTTTGCGTTTGAATTATACACCAATAACACCTGTACAACTTATCAATAGTTTTTTTCTCAAGAACAAATTTTAACATTTCTGGCAGCGTTTCTGAAATTCTCTTTCTTTGTTATTTTAAGCTTTAATTAATTACGTTAATAGTAAATTAATTTTATGTATTGAATTTTTTGTAAAATGTTAGAAGAAAATCTTTTCCAGTTTACACTAGAGCAATTGTGTTTCTTAGAATATTACTTTTAAAAAACTTTCATAAACTTTTATTCCATAACTTATTTAAAATAAATTTTGACTTTGAGTTAACGTTTGCATTAAAAAGAAAGTTAAATATTACTTTGCCATCATTAAAATCTTAATTTGTCATTTTATATAAAATTAAATAGAAACATATTAATTTTCTTCGACAGATCTTGAAAACCTCAAATAAGTAGATTACAACTAGTAGCATTATTATTACATTTAAAAAAATGATGAAATTAATTTAATTCAATAAAGAAATGTACAAATGTAATGAACTAATAGTCGAAAAATTGTACACATTAATTTTATTATCTCTATATTATAAAAATTAATTATTTACTATTTGTTGATTTCTTGAAATGATAAGAAAATGATGAATTCTGCAATTATCTTTAAATTGGGTCCCATAATTTGAGAAAAATTCGTTCGTATTTCTCAGTGATAATTTTCCTACATTAATTTATATGTATATAGAATTAATTTTATGAGTACATAAATATTTTATACGCTCTTTGTTCTTCTCTCTCTCTCTCTCTCTCTCTCTCTCTCTCTCTCTCTCTCTCTCTCTCTCTCTCTCTCTCTCTCTCTCTCTCTCTCTCTCTCTCTTTCTCTCTCTCTCTCTCTCTTAAAGATCACAAACAGAACATTGGTTGTTACTGATGCAACAATTAGAGATTACAAATGCAATTAAAGTGAAAATTCAAGAATAAGGATATATGTGCATATTGTAGTGCTATTTAATTCCAAAAAAGATCTAAAAAATTTTTTTAAGTATAATAAAATGTAAAAATTTGACATATAAATATATTAAAACATGTAAATATTTCTTACTATCTTTTTGTATCCTGAAACATTTATAAGAATAAATAGTAATAGATTTTTACAAACATAACAAATCTGTTATTTACATACAGCAATTGTAAATCTACATTATCATACAATTGCATACAAATGCATGAATCTATGTCAGTCAAGTACAATATTTATATTTTTTTGAGTTTTATATAATAACATTTTCTTATTTTCTAACAAATCTTTTGTTAAATCTGTCTTCAAATCGACATTAAATTTAAAGTCACAGATGCGTAAAGCGTCTAACGAAATGATTCGCCCTTTCAAGACAATTCAAGTAAACAAGATCATCTTAAGTTTACTCTAGACTTATGCTCGCAAAAACCCCGTTGATTTGGGGTTAAAACTTCGGTTGAGACCAGATACAGAGAAGAATCATCTGTCGAGGAGTGTTGATGTTTCACGGGCTTACCGATTCCCTGATGGCCACCATTAACCAAAGATATAATTTGATTTAATTCTATAGAATCTTCAACAAAAATGGAATGTAAATTATATGTACCTTTGTGGACTGCAGTGATACCGAGTCATACTCTTTAGGATTCTGCGCAGTATCTGCTCAAGACATCGACGGAACGTGATGCCGCACATGGCGTACAGAAGGAAATTGATGCTGAAGTTTGTATAATAGAGGAGCATGAAGAACTGTTGAAGACACCAAAGCGTCTCTGGTGTATTCTTCTTTGCCAGAGTGAAGAAGAACACGCATAGGCGAATTACGTAGCTAAAATAGAGTGAGAAGACTCGTAATGCAATTACTATGAAAATTTAATTTTACTAAGAAATATTAACCGTCCATTTTCATCATAAACTGCAATTTACATCTACTTCATAATTTATTTTCTTTGAGAATAAACCGTAAGTTTTTACTACTCGTTGCAAATACTGTGGCAAAATTTTATTTATTACAACTTTTAAGAAACAAATATAAATTTTATTTAAAAAGTACGAATATTTGCATAATGACAGCATTTTATAAACTTGTATTTTCTCACATAAATGTAATAAATATTAAGTAATAAACAGTACAGTAACATTTTGCTATAAATTGAATAAAATTTGAATAAATTAAACTAAAAGCTTAAATGCATTTCTGTCATTAAATATGTACTATATTATTCGAATTAATATTATTAGAGTAATGCAACAATTTACACACGTAATGTTTCCATAACATTTCGAAAATATTTTTGCGTAGGCAATTAAAATTTCTGCAACGTGTATTAAGAAAACAATGTCTACAGTATATAATATAATCCAATTATACAAATTCAATCATATATATATGAGCTATAAATAGAGATCCGCAATTTTTACAATTATACAAGCATTATATGTAATTTATAAATAGAAATATAAATAGAAAAATGAAAGAGCTCACCTTGGTAAATTAAGTAATATAAAGACCGTGCTAATGAGCACGAGCATTTTAGTAATGCTCTCTTGATTGAATCTGGTCGATCCCAGATTCCGACAAGATGACCTAACATCTGCAAAATAAAAAATATATTTTATGTAGCTTTTGAATTTGTTTAAAGACATAAAAATAAGAAGCTTAATTTACAGTTTGAAATTATTATCTTCTTTTAACTTTGCTAAATGTAAAACTTGAAAATATATCTTCAGCTTTTCATCTTCATAACATTTGAAGCTTTTATTAAGTCATAATTTTAAGTTTATAATTTTAATAATAGTTATTTATGATTTTATAATTTTAATAAAATTTATGATTTTAATAACGCTAGATCACTTAATAATAGCTACAAATGCAAAAGACTATGTTTATAACATCAGAAGAAAATTACTTCGTAAAAGAATTGTCTTGAATTTCATAAAGGATTCTGCACGTATATTTTCAATGGTTATAATTTCATAAAAGTTCGCGATTCTTATCTTACAAGGTATGTGAGAGATTCCTTAGAAGCTCGAATCTCACATCGCAATAGACCAACTTACGTATACACGGGGCTTCTATTTCGGTCATCTGACAGACGTTCCGCGGTGTCGACGGCGGAGCAGATGCAGGTTGATGCCGGGAATGGTTTTTGGACGAGTGAAATGATGATTGCTGGGAAGGTGGTCTTCGCGTTCCATTCGTGCCAACGAGTGAAACTAGGTTCATATTTCCGCCGTCGCCGTTATTGCTGCTATTGGCACTCTGAAAATGATTTTGTAAATTTGTCTTCTCTGACATCAATAAAACCTATCGATCCCGTGTTACTTGCTACGCTGTTGATCTATTCACGTGTAAACATTAACTATCTTCGAGGAAGTTATTTTTTGGAATAAAGCAGATTTGTCACATAATTTTAAAAGTAATGCCGATATGTATTTGTCACTTTATATAAATGACTCCTTGGATTTATTAAATGACTCATGTTAAAGGAAAAATAAAGAAAAAGATAGTTACTATGCTAGTTTTAGGGTTCAATTTCTCAAACGTTTATTTTGTATTGTGCAAAAACATTAATTATTACAAAATATAAAACAATATTACAATTGATATTTGTGTAATATGCACATATCGCACATAATATTTTTTATTACTTGTGTGTCAAAATGTTAGTCTTTAAGTGTAAATTGACAAATGAGAAAATAACCACTTTTGATGCACAAGTAGTGAAAAAACTACCATCTAATAGAAGACAGTTTCAAGCTTATATTTGTATTTTATTTTTAGCTTTTGGTTAGAAAACAGCTGTCCAAAAGCAAAGTGATATACCTGTTTTTATATGACCATTTACTTAATTTTATTTATTGCATTACTAATATTATATAATAAATATTCTCGTGCACGTATATACTTAAAATTTTTTTAATATTATTTATGCATTGTAAATTTATTATAAGTGTAAAAAAGTAATATAATTAAAAATATACATAATTTAGTTTAAACAAGAAAATATAATTTATTTCAGAAAAAATGTTAAGAATTTGTTTTATAAATTTTTCAACTTGTAAATGCTTTTAAAAGTTACATAAGAAACAAGTTAATATTTCCTTGAAAATGTATATATGCATGTATATATAATGTAAACAAATTAATATTTCCTTGAAAATGTATTCATATATGCATATATATATGTAAATATAATTAGTTATTCCAGACATTAATAAATGATTGATTATTTTATAAAATTTCCTTTAAATATCTCATATGCTAGTCATAAGTTATGTAATATGACAAATAGCTATATCATTTTTCTTAATATATTTTGCTCATGAAAATAATATTAAGAATAGAGGAGAAAAGAGGGTTATAAGCCATCATTTTGTTTTATTTAAATAACTTAGTATATGTTTATGTAATAATTACATAATTCTTGTTAATACAAATTGTTATCCATAAAGTTCTACCAAGTTCTTCTATAAGTAACGAACATAATTAACAATTTATTAATGAGAAAAAAAGTTTGCGATTATAGAAACTGTGGAGGGATATGAACATTATTAACAAATATTCTCAAAATTATTTTTATTTCTAAAAAATAAAAAATTAACGCTCTTTGATAAATTTTAGATCAGTGTCACAAAACTGTTCACAGCATATCAATATGCTATGCAGTATATTTTTGTGATACTGATTGTATATGGAGTCCAATTTTTTATGTAAATTGATACGCTGTGAATTATACACATATGTGAGTTTTAAAAGGTGCGTGATAATAACTGAAATAAACATCAACGAGCAACACACAAAATACACCGTTATGCATATATTCACTGATGCATGACAACTAAACTATATATATGTACAATTTTTGCATAAAGCTCACTTAGACCGGTATTCATGGACAGGTCTTATATTTAAGATCACTTTAAGTACTGTCTTAAAATGTCATCAATCAATCACAAAGCTGAATTAGTATCTTAAAACATTGCTTCAGACGGATCTTAAAATAAAACTCGGCTATGAATATCGACTATAGTGTGTTTTTTAAAACATATTTTATATATTTTATACATTAAACATACATTTTCTTGAAAGGTACACGATGAAGGAAAAAGACTTTTTGATTTTTCTTACTACATATTTATATCCAATTAATTTATAATAAACTGCTAATGGTTTTTATTTGATTTAATATAAAACTCTATTAAATATAGTTTACAAATAGCATAAAATTATTTTATTTTAATAGATACGCGCGCGTCCCTAGGTACGCGCCATAACTCTTCATTGTTTTTCTGTTCGTCGATCAACACAGATCGGCACGTTGCGATGTTTTCATTTTTTGTTTTTTAAACTCTATTGATGCAACGTGTAAGAATGCACTACTACATAGTTAAAGTCTATCCGGACGAAATTTTAGGCATATCCGGGAAAAAATGTTTCATATAAAAACATATATAAAAATATATAAAATATGTCCATATATGTTTATATTAGTCTTCTTTCTTTTGTAAAATTTCTGTTCAATGTAAAAAAATAATAATCATACTAAAAAGATAAAAACTGATTTAAAAAATAATTTTTGCATTGCTTTTTTTAATAAAGCTAAGTATGAAAAATTGTCCGTATATAATAATATATATTTTGAAATATGTATATGATTATATATGAACATTTTTCATACATTTAAAAGAAACAATGCGGAACTTGTATTTTAAATTAGTTTCTGTCTTTTCAGTATGACTATAATTTTTTTATATCAAACAGAAATTTTACAAAAGAAAAAAGACTAATTGTATATATATATATATATGAACATATTTTATATATATTTATATATTTTTTTATATAAAATATTTTTTCCCGGGTAATTTATATTCAAATAATAAACACATGATTAAATTCAATATCTCGTGTATTTTTAAATATGCATTTATATTTTTAAAATATAACAATGATATAACAATAAATAATATTGTTTACAAAAAAATATACATTGACAATTGCTATTTCCTCGGTACAACAAGGAAAGGTAATTTATACAATTAATACAAGTGAAACAAATCAATAATTTATAACCCGCATTCGTATAAAGTATTAATCGAGTATGTATTTCAGGAATTGGCCTTAGGGTGCCAATCATAGTAACATATCACAAAGTGACTATTTATTTCTCAAATTATCATTTTTATTGTTATCACATTTAGTTAATAGAATGCTGTGTCCTCAATTGCGAACTTCTATTCACTTTGATAAATTTTCTTATCAGAATGATTATTATTAAATTCTCAAAAGCTTAGTGGTTATTATTCAATTCTCAAAGGCTGATATGGAAATGATATTCATTCACAACTTGAAATAAAAATTTCGTACTAACAAATACAAAAATTAATAAATAGTTATAAAATTAAATTGAAAAATACTATACATGTCTAATTAATATAAGAAGCTGCATTACATTAATTCATACTTTTTTAATTGCACTTAATCGAAAAAATTATTCTACATAAAGAAAACAGCTGCTTTTTATTACTTTATAAAAATCTATCCCATCTTCAATTTTATTACAAGTTATATACTAAATTTAAACATATTATACATCAATCAAAAATCCATATCATCTGTTAGCCTTCAACTCACTTGATTCACTTGACTCGGCAGAAAGTTTTGCACGCCAATAAAAATAAATTCACGATAGACGTCAACGATAGTATCATTCTAAAAATTTTATTATACAATTCTAAAAATAATCTCTGCTTTTAATTCAAATTTGGTTCTTAAATAATTCAGTGATTATTTAATACTTAAATTAAATATTAATTTTATAAAATTACTAAAGTGTTCCTTTAAGTTTAAAAGATAAAAGTGATTTACCTCTATTATATTAATTATAGTTTATTAAAATCGTGATACAGGAAGATTTAATAAAAAAATCAAATTTTTATGAGCAAATAAATTTTAACTAAAATTTATTTATGGTTATATTTTGTAGGTTGCAAAAATAAATAATGAATCAATGAAAATTAAGATAAAAAATTATATTGTATAATTAAAAAAAATGTTTACATGATGTCATTTTATTGAAAAAAATTATATTATTATTTTATTTACTTTCTAAACAGTTTAATATATTAATATATTTAATATGTTAATTTCTAAATCTTGACACTATCATATATTATAAATAAGACAAATAATCAAATAAGGATGAATTTATAATCTAATAAAAAAATAACCAAAATTTATAATTATGTTATTATTTTATTATTGTTTTTTTATTAGTCATGATAAATAAAACAATATTATACAATTATAGAATTATAAAATATAAACACACAAAAACTCATTGTACGATTGTATTATTTATATATCAAATAACGTAAAGAGAAAGAGAGAGAGAAAGAGAGAGAAAGAGAGAGAGAGAGAGAGAGAGAAATACAAAATAAGAATTGTAGAAGTATTATTGAAAAAAGAGATTTCCTTAATTATTAATTATTTTATTAAAAAACATTACATTTAACGTAATAATATTGGTATAATAAAAACCAATTGATTCCTAACCAAAGTTGTTTAAAAACAATAATGTTGCTTCGTATAAAAACATGTTTTCAAAGCACGGCAAAATATTATTTCAAGAGAATAGTCAATGAGACTGTACAGTCACATTGATGTATACGCATTCGACCCATTTTAAATTTGTCGTGATGTACATACATGCGGTAGCCAGTCGTAGAATTTCGCTCATGAAGCGAGTTTTCTCACGTTAGAAAATCTATCGAGTTGACTGTTTTAAATCAGATAGAAGTAGTGACAGTAATTATTAAAAATGCAATAATATAATTAGCCGTTTCGCATTTCTTTTGTTTATGTAATTCATTTATTATTCAGTTATTACTTTGACAATCAAGTGTGGAAATTGTTTCATTAAGCCTAACAAAAATTGTCTACAATCAGAAATCCTACGTATTTTTATCATCAATCCGAAAATGTCTGTCACGATGGAGCCGTCTACTTTACTTCTGACTATTTTAATAGTGTGCATTTGCTTCTATTATTTTGTTCTGAGTAAGTTAATTTATTTCGAGATTGAAGATCCCGCATGTTGGTAAATATATATATATATATATATATATAAAATAATCAAATAAAGTTTATTTATTTTACTAAAGCTTATAATCTCCAAGCTGATGCTAGAATTTTCATTATGTTGAATAAAAGACATTCTTTATAATAGAAGGATAATAGAAAGTTGATATTAAAATTGCGAGCAGAGAAATCTGTAAACGCGGATAAATGTTTATCAAATTAGTATAAAGTAGAAACAAACTATATATATTTAGAATTTATAAAATTTACTTTAAGTATAAAATCAAACTCCTAAATTATTTTCTTAGTCATGTTTTATTTAGAATTTTTATTTAGATAACATACATTTAAAATAAAAAAAATTTTAAAAAAGAGAGAGAGAAAGAGAGAGAGAGAGAGAGAGAGAGAGAGAGAGAGAGAAAGAATTTCCAAAAAAAGCGCAAAAATTGTTTTAGAAAAAATTTACATTTATTATATTTGTTGTAAAAAGAACTGATATATTAAACTAATTATTTTAATAGATGCTGTTATTTAGATATTATATATTTTATTTTAATAATTCTTTTAATACATTTGATTTAAGTTATAATATATTAATTATATAAATTAGTATAGTTAATTTTTAACAAACATAAATTTATAACAGATTGCTTTACACCATATATACTAATATTATAGAGAGCTCATTAACTTTATCATAAAATGTTATTTGAACAATTGTATTTATTATCTGCCATGCGCGCGAAGATTCGTAAAAAAATGTTAGGTCCGTAAAAAAATTTTTATTTTATTATCTTTTATTTATGTCTCATTTTGTATACATATTAACGGATGAAACACATTGTATACGTGTACATTCATACATCTCGTATACAAAAGCTTTGTAGAGAAATTTTGAACAGTCAATAAAGCGGTAGTAATAAATTCTATTCTGATGCATACTTCAACGTTGCATACTCATACAAAATGCATAGTCTAAGAAAGGGCATATTTGATATACAGCAGAGCTGGGATTTAGTTCCACATTTCGAGCAGTGGTGCAAGTTTTCGGCCGCCAGCACTAAGATGATCTCGATGGTAAGGGCACGTACACAAGTCGAGAACATCTTGGTACTGGCGGTCGAAAACTTGCACTACTGATTTCAAGCCGATTTTGTTATCGATTCCTACTGTCCCTTTCTTGCCACTTGTATCTTAATAACGAGTCACTGGATATTTTTAAACAAGACGAGTAACATTTTATTTTAGGAACGTTCCTAATATATGATAAAACTGTAATCGTCCTAAATGACGATATTTTATATTTATAATTAGCTGTTTGCTTTCCTTTGATTTTTGCTTTTCCATAAATGGATTTCTTAATATTAACAATAAAAAATACTTAATAATAAATAAAATGATAATAAAGACTTTACTATTATTAATTTAGAATTATTTTTAAAGAATTAGATATTAATTTAATATTGTCATTTAGGGAGATTACAATTTTATTACATATTTGGAACGCTCTTAAAAATAAAGTATCACGCATCTTGTTTAAAAACATCCAGCGACTCTTTACTAACTAAAATATGAGTTATAAGAGGAGGATAGCAGGCGTTGACAAGGAAATTAATTCAAATGTGCAACTAAATCCCAGCTCTGATATATTGTATGTATGTACATACATATACTGTTCATTTATTTTCACAGATAAGAATGCCTTTTATGTGTTGCAAATATGTATTATGCATACTGATATATCAGAAATTACCACATTAATATTTAATAAACTATTAACACTTCTCACCCGCGCATTCAACAACAGTGAATTTAACTAGCCTTGTAAATGTAAGTAATTTAATTTACAAAATTAAGTTATATTAAATAGAAGATTGAAACATAAACGTTAAATATAAATAATTTATATATAAATTAATTTCTAATTCAAATTAGTTTTGCGTATAGAACATACATATAAAAGAGTTGTATACAATTTTATATTTTTATTTTATATTTATACAAGTTTTACATGTTTATATTTAATAATATACATATGTCTAATAATTAAATAATCCCGTTATTAAATTACCGTGAACAAACAAAACTTGAATGATAAAAGAATTTATTTTCTTATTAGTTGAGAGATTGATTGAAGTTTATTTAGCTTTTTCAGCTATTATGTTTTACATAGATTTACATACATGCTTCTTTAACTTCCGTTTAAATACATCAATTCTTTCACAACTTCTAATTTTTGCTGGCAAGGTATTGTATAATTTTACGCCCTCGTAATACACGCTTTTTGCGCACTTTTAGTTCTAACGAATTTTATTGCAATAGTCCCTTCCTGTCTTGTTTTTCTTCCATTTTCATTACTAATTACTTCTAGTCTATCCATTCCTTAAGTAATTTGGCGCCAAGTTATGTAAAATCTCAAATATAAATATACATACATTATAGTGTAGTCTCTGTTTTATAGACATAAATTGCAACGTTTGTAACATATGTTCTATTTTGGTGTATCTATTACATTGTAATATTACTTGCATAGCCCGATTCTGTGCTACTTGCAATTTATTCAATTGCGTTTCTCCCATATCTACCAGTAGAGACCGGGAGAGACCGGGAGAGATGGGGAGAGACGGGGAGAGACGAGGAGAGACGAGGAGAGACGGGGAGAGACCATGAGAGACGGGGAGAGACCGGGAGAGACGAGGAGAGACCGGGAGAGATGGGGAGAGATGGGGAGAAACGGGGAGAGACGGGGAGAGACGGAGAGAGACCGGGAGAGACCGGGAGAGACGGGGAGAGACGGGGAGAGACCGGGAGAGACCTGGAGAGACCGAGAGAGACGGGGAAAGACGGGAGAGATCGGAAGAGACGGGGAGAGACGGGGAGTAAGAGAGAGAGAGAGAGAGAGAGAGAGAGAGAGAGAGAGAGAGAGAGAGAGTTCAATATATTATTGTCTTCTTAACAAAACTTTGATGTCATTTTTTAGATGTTTTTTTATACTTTTATACCTTTTTATTTTTTAATGTTAAATATTTTAATATTTTACGTTTTAAAATGAGATATTTTTATCAAATATAATTTATTTTTTAAAAATTACTCTCTTATTGGTATCACTATAAGAATTTTAAAATTTTAATTGAATTCCTTAATCTTTCGATCCTATTATCATTTTTAACTTTTTATTTGGCTGTGTACATTTCGTGTTATGCAAAGTTATATAATTTTGAAAATGTAGCCTCTTAAGCCTACTGACGTCTCGATTAATTAATATGGTTTTTTTCAAAATAGTTATTTGGTAAGTTGATTTTAGTAGTTTTACTACTAATCTATAATTTAAATTACACATATTATAGATTTCACTACACTTATATGTGGAAGAAATTAAATGTTGCATATTTGTTGACAAAAATATGCTTCTAAAAAAAGCATCGCGAAGTGTATCGTCAATTTGTAGAGACTTTTAGTTATCAGAGTTTTAATTCCTAACTTAATTTGTCAAGTCAAAAAAAATTATTGTTTCTCCTGTTGACAAAAACTCCTCAATAGACATTAAAAAAATAAAATTTATGATATTTATTGCTATTTTTGAAGCTTGCATCACTTTAGCATTAATTTTATAATGATATACGTGTACCAGCCAGTCATGAAATTGCTCGCGCGATGCGTCTAGATGCCAGACAATCTATTTAATCGTTTTCAATTAGATAGAAGTTCTATCTAATTAAATTGGCAAAACAAATAAAATAATGTAATTAGAAATTTTGTACTTCTTTCTTTTATCATTAACGCTACTCTAACGCCAAGTGTAGATAATGTAATGAATACCAGCATATTATAGGTATGCAATGTAAAAGTTTTAAAGTGTATAATTAGAAAGCTTAAACTTCCCAAATTTAATATCTAAAAATTTTAAGTTAATAATTGATTGAAGATGTTTTAATTTAATTATATTTCCTGAGAAAAAAATATTCTACTCTTAAAATATTAATTTCTTGCAATCAAATATATTAAAAGTTAAAAATTTGAAGAGATTAAATATTGATTATATATCAAGTTTTTTTTTTAACTATTATTAAGAATCAGCTTTATTATTTTGTTGCAAATTATATCTGAAAACTCTTTTACAATAACAAAAAAATTGTTTATAAATATTAAATAAATATAAACAATTTACATGAATAATTAGAAGAGTGTATTAAAACGCGTTAGGCGATATAGATATTACTAAAATGAAAACCAGTTTAATTCAATTCATTTAAAAAAGTCATAATATTTTTTTACATATTGATAACGAAATGTTTTCAAAGAACAGCAAAGTGCTTAATCATCTTATCAAGAAGATAGTCAACGTGACTTTATAAAATCTGCGAGTAAGCACTTCAAATATTATCATCAATTACATTATACGTACAGCGTCACATCATATGTACAACCAGTCGTAGAATTTCTTATGAAGTGCGTGTATCGTCTGACTGTCATGTAAATTGTGTTCAGTTAGATCGAAATTCTAACGACAAGTGGAAAAATAATTGCATCAGTAGAATTATCAATTCTGTCCTTCTTTCTCTTGACATCATTAACCCTTTGACAATCAAGTGCGGAAACTATTTTCATTAATTCAAAACAAAAATTGTCAACAAGAAGAAATCATAATCAAGAACATTAGATATAACTGATCCAAAGATTTTTATCACGATGGAGCTGTTTACTCTACTTCTGATTAATCTGACAGCGACTATTTGTTTGTACTATTTTGTCCTAAGCAAATTAATTTACTTCAAGAAATTAAAAATCCCGCATCTACAACCTATTCCAGTGTTGGGTAACATGGCATCTTTTGTTTTTGGACGTACGTCGCAGGTGGAACTCATACAAAAAATATACAATCTCTTCCCAGACACAAGATACTTCGGCATCTACGAGTTTTTAACGCCCATTGTCGTTATTCGTGATCCGGAACTAATTTCTGAGATTGCCATCAAAAAATTCGACAATTTCTGTGATCACAATGGTTTTGTGAACGAAACTCTCGACCCAATAGCTGGTAAGAATTTATTTAACTTACAAGGAGATCATTGGCGCGAGATGCGAAAGCTTCTTAGTCCAAGTTTTACAGCCAGTAAATTGAAGATGATGTTTGAGCTTATGAGTCAGTGCGCCGAGAACTTTGTTAATTTTGTAGCAACAGAATCTGGAAAAACCGGCAAGACATATAACATGAAAGATATACTTAGTCGATATGCTAACGATACAGTGGCCACATGCGCCTTCGGTATCAGCATAGATTCTTTTAAAAATCCGAACAATGAATTTTTCGTACTTGCCAGAAAATCAATGACTATTGATGCCTGGGTGTCTTTCAAGTTCTTCATGAATAGAAGCTTTCCATCACTTGCAAATCTTTTCAAGCTGAGAATCTTTGGCCCAAAGATAGAGAATTTTTTTAAAGATGTCGTTGCCAACACTGTAAAGGCAAGGGATGAGCAGGGAATTGCTCGTCCGGACATGATTCAGTTGATGATGGAAACCAGGAATAAAAATAGTGGACCCGAGTTTGAAATCAATGAAATGACAGCCCAAGCTTTCGTTTTCTTTCTCGCCGGATTCGAAGGTGTTTCAACAATCATGTGTTTTGCGACCCACGAAATTGCTGTCAATCCTGATATTCAGAGTAAATTGAGAGAGGAAATTGACGACGTTCTCAGGCAGACCAATGGCAAACCTACCTATGAAGCTATTAATCGCATGAAGTATTTGGATGCCTTGATAAACGAAACTCTCAGGCTATATCCGGGAGGAGCATTCATTGATAGAAGATGCGTCAAAGAGACTGAATTGCCACCAGCGACTCCTGATGGCAAACCGATTACAATAAAGCCTGGAGATACCATATGGTTTCCGAATTTTGCTCTGCATCGCGATCCAAAGTACTTTCAAGATCCAGACAAATTCGATCCAGAAAGATTTCTTAACAGTAGTGTAGATAATTTGGTATATTTACCATTTGGTATCGGGCCCAGGATCTGCATAGGTAATAGGTTTGCTTTAATGGAAATAAAAGTCATGCTGTTTTATCTACTATGGTTTTGCGATCTTGAACCCGATATTAAAACTAGAATTCCTATGGTATTCGAAAAAAAAACATTTGCCATAAAAGCAGATGGAGGTTTTTGGTTAAAGATACGTGCGAGAAATTCGAAGGCTTCTGTTACATAATATTTATCAAATGAGCACAATTAAGATACAGTGATCTAGCATTTTTATAATTCATTTCAAGAATCCAAGAATTATATATTTAAAGTTAATTCTTATATCCAATTTTTAAGTAAAATAATGACATTTAGATAATAAAAGTTTAAAACATAGTTGATACAATAGTTTACATTATAGTTTACATTACAATGTAAATTTATGTTAAATTTTAAAATATTTTTATTAATTTTATACATATTAATGTTTTATATCAAGTGCATTATATAAAAAATATTGTACAAACGGTATATTATTAGACTTATTGCATAATTTTACACATAATTTATATAAAATATTTTGAAAAATAACAATTTTTTAAATTATATCTAATTTTTTAAATAAATATAAAACAAAAGTTGCATTAAAAAGTTTCTGTTTAAAATGTTCAAAGAAATATTCACATGATTTTTAATTTTATTCCAATATGAGATTTTAAAATATTATTTTGATAAAATGATGTGACGTTACAACTACGTCCAAATGAAATAAACTCATAACAAATAAAAAAAACAAACATAACATTTTATAGCAAATAAATTACTTTTTACTTTATAATAATAAATATTTTCTAATATTTAAACTATACATATATACACACATATATATAAGCTAAAATTAGTATAAAGTTTAATACTTTCTTTAAACATGAAATAACATTATATCCCTTACAATTATATACTTATAATAAAAAGTACTACTTTGATTAAAAATTATAGAATTAAACGTTATATATGTTAATTTATATAAATTTATTTATAACTACTATTCTTTATTCACATACATACAGGCAGACACACACACACGCGCGCGCGCGCGCGCGCACGCAAAAACCATGCAAAATTGAATAATATATACTTATATATATCTATATATATACATATATGTATATCCTTCTATATATTTCTAGTTCTTATTTAATATAATTAATATGTTGATACTAAAATGTTTATATAATTCTTAAAGAAAGTATTTACTAATTATTTTTATTAAAAATGCATATCATTATTGTATCAAAAATTATTAATTAATTTGTAAAAATATGTTTTTATCATTGAAAAAATAAAGTCAGTCACTGTAAAATATACTCTTAACAATATGAACAATATATTCAATTTTTTATTTACCTCTTACAATTTAATATAATAAGCTATCCCCGGCTGTAATAAAATATATAATTTTATTATTACTACTAAATATTACTAAATAATTCATAATTAGTTCGTAGAGTGAATAACATAATACCGTATGTACATAACGCAAAAATATTTTAATATAACTTATTTATTTACAATAAATTTAAGTTTTTTAAAATTTAATATTTAACAATTTGTTTAATAACTTAAATATATATTTGTTTAAATGCTTTTTTCTAAGAAAGTGTGTGATTATCGTGACGGAACAGTTGAGTATCTGTTCTCTGTGTTAAAGATCCTTATCCATCAAATTAAAGAAGAAACAACGAGAGAGAAAGAGAGAGAGAAAAAGAGAGAGAATAAAAAAAAAATATTTTTCTTATTATTACTAATTTTCTGATTATTACTAACTTACTAATTTTTACAATCAGATACATTACATTAGAAGTTTACGGAATTTAAGTATTGATCAAAATTAAAATTATTAAATTGCTCGTCAATTTAATTTAAAACTTTTAAGTTCCGATTTTATGTGAAGATTGTGTTTCAACATCGAATATGAAGCATACGATTTGTATGATCTGGAGATTGTAAATATTAATTGTTTACATAAATTAGAAGGAAATAGATTACATTGTTAAACTTATAGTGTCAAATTTTACTTAATTTGAATCATCTTTAACGATTTTATAGGTCACCACTGTTTCCATTTAACAGAAAGATTGTATTTAATAAATCAACGATATATTAAATATTAAGTACTATAAATTCGATATTAGTCAAATCAACTACTTGATTTAATCAAATTAACCAAATATTAAATAGGACCAATAGGAAACTCAATGGAAATTAACAATGTATGTTACTAAAAAACGGTGATATTACTGCAATGAAAGTCAGTCAGTTCAAGAAAAACGATAATAATGTTTTGCATGTTGATAAAAGAAGGTTTTTGAAGATAGCGAAGTTTTTTATCATTATTTCAAGAAGTGAAATTATAACGCATATATTTATCTTAAATACATATGAATTACTTATATTATGATGAAAGTGCAAGAGTCGTAGAGTTTCTTGCATATCGCGTGCGTCTAGATTTTAAATGGTCTATTGAATCAAGATAATTGTCTCTAATTAGATAAAAGCTCCAACGACACTATTGATCAAACAAATGGAATAATAATATTAAAAATTTAATACTTTTTTGGCATCGTTAACACTATTCTAATAGTCAAGTATAGAAATTATCTTTATCAATCCGAAACAAAAATTGCCGAAAACCATAAATAAAACATGAAGTTTTTGTTTATAATTAATCTAGAAGTTTTTGTCACGATGGAGCCGTTTATCTTATTTCTGACTAAGGCGAATATTTATTTATGCTATTTTGTTCTAAGAAAGTCAACTTATTTTGAGCCTTTAAAGATTCCACATGTGCAACCTATTCCATTGTTGGGCAACATGGCCCCTTTTGTTTTCGGACGTATGGCCCATTCAGAATTCCTACAAAAAATATACAATCTCTTTGCAGACGCAAAGTACTTTATCAGCTTCTACGAGTTTTCAACGCTCATCTTCGTTACCTAATCGTTGAACTAATTTGTGAGATTACTATCAAACAAGTCAATAATTTCTGCGACCATCGTAGTTTCGTGAACGAAACTCTTGATCCGATAATCAGTAGAAATCTATTTAATCTGTGAGATCACTGGCACGAGATCCGAAAGCTCTTTAATCCTAGTTTTACAGCAAGATGAAGATGTTTGAAGTTATAAGTCAGTGTGCCGAGAACTTTACTAATTTTGTGGCAATGCAATCTAGAAAACTAGTAAGATATATAATACAAAAGACATACTTTGAAAATACGCCACTGATACGATGGCCATGTGTGCATTCGGCATCAGCGTGGATTCTTTTAAAGGTAAATAACGAATTCTTCCAAATAACGAATAATAAATTCTTCGTGCTTGGCAAAAAAGCAATGACTTTTGATGCCTGGATGTCTTTCAACAGTTCTTGAGAAGTGTTCTTCATGCACAGAATTTCCCGCTACTTGCAAAACTCTTCAAATTATATTAATTAAAAATGTTTAGCGCAAAAATAAAGAATGTTTTTAATTATATCGTTGCCAATACTGTGAAGGCAAAAAATGAGCAGTGAATTGTTTGTCCGGACATAATTCAGTTAATGATGGAGACCAGAAATAAATAATAGACAAATAATGGAAAAAAGTGGACTTGAGTTTGACATCGATGAGATGACCGCTCAGGCATTCGATTTTTTTATAAGCGGATTCGATTCTGTAACATTAGCTATGTGTTTTATGACGCACGAAATTGGTGTTAATTCTCATATTCAAAGCAAATTGAAAGAAGAAATCTACTACTGTCTTCAGACAGATCAATGGCAAACCTACCTATGAGGCTATTAATCGTATGAGGTATTTGGACGCAATACTAAACGAGACTCTTAGATTGTATCCGGTAACTTTTTTAATTAACAGAAAATGCGTCAAAGAGACTGAATTGCCATCAGCAATTCCGGATGGTAAATCAATAACATTAAAACCTGGAAATTATATATGGTTTCCAACTTTCTCTCTGCAACGCGATTCAAAGTACTATCCGTATTCAGACAAATTTTATCCAGAAAGTTTTCTTAATGGCAGTATATAGATAACTCGGTTTATATGCCATTTGGGTATCGGACCCAGAATGTACATTGCCTACAGGTTTGTCTTACTAGTAGCAAAAGTGATGCTGTTCTATCTGCTTTGGCGTTGCAATCTCGAATCCGATGTTAAAACAAAAATTTTTATAGTGTTCAAGTAATCAAACTTGAAAGCAGATAAAGGGTTGAAGATGCGTGCGAAAAATCCAAAGGCTCCTACTACATAATGTTTATCAAGTAAACATTGACAAAAATTAAGAAACAATGATTTATCGTATTCATCATTTATTTTAAACATGGAACAACATATTTAAAGATTATAGCTTTACAAATTTAGCCTTTTCTTTTTTTAAATGTGTAAAAAAATTAAAATATAAATTGTAGAAGAATTTGTTTTTAAATATTGTAAGAATGACGAATTTAAAATAATTTGCATGAACTAAAAATTAACGAAAAAGTTATTATTAGATGTCAAAAACTGTCTTAATTAAAACGTGACACTTCTCGTATATAGTTCTTATAATAAATCTCTTTCTATTACAAATTTATCTCTTTTATCAAATATTTGCTAAAGAATAATCAACTATATATTTGTTGCAAAAATTATCTCTGTAAAATCGCTTACAATAATATTAAAGCAATTTAAGTAAATATTAATTATTTATATGAACAATCTGAAGAAGATATTTTGTCGTACTAAAGTGTTGTGCAATAATATTCAAAATTAAAAGTCAGTTAATATCTAATCTAAGAAAAACAACAATATTTGCATGATAAAAATATGTTTTCAAAGAATGCAAAGTGCTTTGTCATCATCTCAAGAAGATAGTCAATTAATCAAAAAGATATTGAATTTGTGAGTGTAATAGTAAGATAATGCATCTGTGTCGACGCACTTTTAATACTATTACTTATAGTACATCGTGGCGTATGTGAAGCAGGCAGTCGTAGAATTTCTCGCGCGGTGTGTGCAACTCCCTGCCAGATAATTTATCAAGTTAACCGTTTCTAATTAAATAGAAACTTTAACAACGATTAGCATTAGTGCAATAATATAATTAGAAATCGTGTGCTTCTCTCATCACTAAAACTAATCTAAGTCAAGTATTAAAACTTTTTATCAATCCGTAGCAAAGATTGCTAACGATCAACAACTATAATCAAAAACAATATTCTTGTGAATTTTGGAAATTCCTGTAATGATGGAGCCGTCTACTTTACTTCTGACTATTCTGACAGCGAGTATTTGCTTATACTATTTTGTGTTAAGCAAGTTAACTTACTTCGAGCGACTAAAGGTCCCATACGTGCAACCTGTGCCATTGTTAGGCAACATGGCACCTTTTGTTTTTGGACGTATAGGCCATGTCGAACTCATACAAAAATTATACAATCTCTTCCCAAACGCAAAGTACTTTGGCCTCTACGATTTTTTAACGCCTATCTTCGTTATTCGTGATCCGGAACTAATTTCTGAGATTGCTATTAAACAATTCGACAACTTCTGCGATCACCGTGGCTTTGTGAATAAAACTCTTGATCCAATAGCTGGCAAGAATTTATTTAACTTACAAGGAGATCATTGGCGCGAGATGCGAAAGCTTCTTAGCCCTAGTTTTACATCCAGCAAGATGAAGATGATGTTTGAACTTATGAGTCAGTGCGCCGAAAACTTTGCCAATTTTGTGGCAACAGAATCTGGAATAACTGGTAAGACACACAATATGAAAGATGTACTTTGCAGATATGCCAACGATACAGTGGCCACGTGCGCATTCGGTATCAGCGTGGATTCTTTCAAAAATCCGAACAACGAATTTTTCGTGCTTGGCAAAAAAGCAATGGTTTTTAATGCCTGGATATCTTTCAAGTTTTTCATGCATAGAAATTTTCCGCTACTTTCAAATCTCATCAAACTGAGAATGTTTGGCCCAAAAATAGAAAATTTTTTCAAAGATATCGTTGCCAGTACTGTGAAGGTCAGGGATGAACAGAGAATTGTTCGCCCGGACATGATTCAGTTGATGATGGAGACCAGAAACAAAAATAGCGGACCTGAGTTCGACATCGACGAAATGACCGCCCAAGCTTTTGTTTTCTTTCTCGCCGGATTCGATTCTGTATCAACAGCTATGTGTTTTATGACTCACGAAATTGCTGTCAATCCTGATGTTCAGAGTAAATTGAAAGAGGAAATCAACAGTGTTCTTGTACAGACCAATGGCAAACCTACCTACGAAACCATTAATCGCATGAAATATTTGGATGCCGTAGTAAACGAAACTCTTAGACTGTATCCAATAGCATCTTTTCTTGATAGAATATGCATCAAGGAGACCGAATTGCCACCAGCGACTCCGAATAGTGAACCAATCAGAATAAAGCCTGGAGATAGCATATGGTTCTCTAGTTTCTCTCTGCATCATGATCCAAAATATTACCCGCATCCAGATAAATTCAATCCAGAAAGATTCCTCGACGGCAGTGTGGACAATTCAGTCTACATACCATTCGGCATCGGTCCTAGAATCTGCATTGGCAATAGGTTCGCCCTAATGGAAGCAAAAGTGATGTTGTTCTATCTGCTTTGGCGTTGCGATCTTGAACCCGACGTTAAAACCAAAGTGCCTCTTGCATTGGACAAGAAAACAATCACTATGACGGCAGAGAAAGGCTTTTGGTTGAAGATACGTGCGAAAAATTTAAACACTCCTGTCATGCAATGTTTATCACACGGACAAAGTTGAAGAATAGTGATTTATTTGAACTATGAAATTATACACTTAAAATTAAGTAACTTAGAATTTAGCTTTTTTCTCAATTAAATAATAGAAATTAAAAAATTTTATTTTATAATTACAAATTTATATTAAATATTTTTAAGGTAATACATCTAGAAAAGAATAATTTTAATTAGAATGTGGTACAAAATTGTGCAATATAAAATTAATTTGATGTTATATTGTTTAATCCGGTAAACTGAATTAAAAATGTAGTATAAAAGCTTTATTCAATTATTGAATGTTTTTGATGCAATTGTATGTATTTTGGAAATGATCATGTGTAAAGTACACTAGAAAAGAGTAAATATACCCATGTTGAAAGATAGCCCCGAATACCTTGACGTATATTATCAAGATTATCCTCCTGGGTAAGCTTCAAAAGGTTTTAACCATCGCTTGTAATTCATCAAAAAGTTATAATCAAGATTAATTTCATAAATAAGATGTATATTAAAAAAAAAAAAATTTATGCGTAAATAATAATAATAATAACAATAAAAGAAAATAATTTTATTTTGCGTAGACTAATATAAATATGGGGGGATAGCAAAATCCCTCTTGAACATAAGAACGTATTTTCTCTATAGGCAAGACGAAATTAAATGATTAAATATAAAATGCAAAATGTAGAAATAGATCATGTAAATGCTTCATCCATTGCATTGAAAAAAAGATGTTTGTCAATTAGCTTGACTGTGCATTCTATTATATATAAAAGAAGTAGTGTTATTTTGCTAAAAAGATGTAGAGCTAATAATTATTAAATACTTAAATATGCAAATAAATATTAAATTAACAAAATTTATTATAATGTAATCTTACATCTTAATATAACTAACGTTATTTTTCACTAAAATTAAAAAAGTATTTAATTATTTCACATTCATTGATCATATATTCCTGTACGCCGATTGTCAATGTATTGAACAAACTATTTTTTATTTAATTTCAACACATAACATATTTTTATTTTTATTATTGTTTTAAATAACAATAGTATACCGAACATAATAAATATTATTATAGATCATAAATATTATATTTATATATAGTATTTACATAAATATTATTATTTCTATATTTTATTATTTTGCTTTATGTTTAATGTTTTGTTTCATAATATAGAACACGTATTCTTACAAACTATACAACAATAAACACACTATGAACAAATAGAAGAATGATAATTTTATATACAGTATAATATATAAATAAAACTCAAATAAGATTAAATATTAAGTAATTAATAATATCGTTGCAACCGACCTTCGTTTATCATATTTCACAACGTTTGCAATTTATATTATAATATTAAAACATTACGTTTAAGATCAATCGCATTCATAGTTACTTATTAAACAAAATTAGCATTTGCTTAATAAAGCAAATATTAATAATGGTACGTTAATAAGAACAAATTAAATTTGTATTGAAATTATAATTACGGAACAAATTACGAAGTCATATAGCTTAATGACTAATTGTGAAATCAATTTTTTCTTTTTATGTTGATAACTTTTTGACTTGCAGATCATACTCGTCTTTGATACCATTTTTTTATATCAATGCATTTTTCCTTAACATATCAGATAATGTTGAACTCGCATTTCTCAGTAGAAATGCAATAAACCAATATAAAAAGTACTTACAAACAATTAATAAAATTTAATTTAAAATATATGTATAAACTTTTTATTACACATACTCCAAAATAGTAATAATGAACGATTAATTTTGTACCTGTGTTTTTAAAATTAACCTTACAATTAGAGCAAATCTATATTATAAGATACATAAAAATAATTTTAAAAAAAATTTATTTAAAAATGTATTTAAATTCAATCAAACTATAGTATGATTGAAGAATCAATATCATAGTTTGTGTTTAAATACATTTCTAACAACAGATCATGGAATTACACAAAATTTTTTTTTGTTTGTCATTATTTTTTCATCATATACATATGTTGATTATACTTTGTATATATATATTTTTTGTATTTAAATTACATATCATCGACATAAAATTTCAATTGCTAAGAAGTCGATATTTGGTCATAAAAAAATATGTATACTTTATTTCAATATATATTTTGATAAATAAAAATGCACTGAAAATCTCTCAAAGCAAATAAAATTTTATAGTAAAATATTTTTAACCATAAGAGACTTTTAAAGAACAAAATTAAAGTAAAAATACAAAAATATGTTCTACAAATCTATAATGTATAATACAATTATGAACTTTTTAAATAGTATACCTTAATTAAATTAATAAATATATAAATATGAAACATGTAAATTAATTTTATAATTAAATTATATTAAAAATCAATGTTTTCTATAATTAATAATCAATTTCCATGTAATAGTAGGATTATCAATTTTGTCCTTCTTTTCTCTTAGCGTCATTAACTTAACAATGAAGTGCGGAAATTATTTTTGTCAATCCAAAACAAAAATTGTTAAAAAAATACAAATCATAATAAAAAACGTGGTACTATATATAATTAATATATGATTAGTAATATAAGATTTCTAACTTTTTCTCTGCATCACGATCTAAAGTACTATCCTCATCCAAACAAGTTTGATCCAGAAATATTTCTTAACGGCGATGTGGATAACTCGATCTATATACCATTTGGTATCGGACCCAGAATGTGTACTGCATATATAGGTTTCCCTTACTAAAAGCAAAAGTTATGCTGTTCTATCTGTTTTGGCGTTGCAATCTGAAACCCGACTTTAACATCAGAGTTTTTGTGGTGTTAAAGAAGAAATTAAAATAATTCACACCAAACGGAAGATTTCGGTTAAAGTCGTGAATGAAAAATTTAAGAAATCATACTATGTTACAATGCTTATATCAGATAGATATAAAGTTGAAGGACTACGATAAGGCACATTTATATTCTGTAAATACGAAGAACACGATATCTTTTGCAGTTACGTAATAAAGAAAATTTTGATTAAAGATTGAAAAATTAAAGATTATATTTAATTGATTATATAAGTTTGTTTTTTAGTATCTTTCTTTAATCACGTGTGCGAAGTGTGAGGAAACGTAAAATTGAAAATATATCATCTTTAGTTATATAACATACTTCTATTTATTATGTATTTACATGTTAAGATTTTACATAAGTAATTAGATAACTTATTGTTGTAAAATGTTTTTATAAAAAAAAATAAAAACCAATAAAAAATAGGACAATTAAGAAAAAGAGATGAAAAAAGAAGTGAGATAGAGAAGAGAGAGAGATGAAATTATGACAAAGATTGATTATACGAACAGGTAATATAATTAATATATGATTGATAAACTGGAAAATATATAAAACTATTCATTTATTTTGACAATAATTTATGATATTCATCATTCGTTTTTAACATAAAATTACAATTTTGAAGTTTATTTTTTGAAATATATAATAGTTTTGCGAATTTAACCTTTTCCTCAATTAAACATATAAAAATATAAACATACAAATTTCAAAAAGAATGTTTTTGAATATTTTAAAATTGACAAATTTGGAATAGTTTGCAGTTGAGCTAAGATTGATAATGAAGTTATTATTAGACGTCAAAAAAAAGAATTGTCTTAATCAAGAAATAATATTTCTCGTATAATTTACTTTTCGTAATTATTAATACATTTTTGTTTGTTTTTTGTTCATTCCTTATAATGCCAAAAAATTGACTTTCTGCACTTACTACATAATGTATTATTTTATTAAAAAATTATTTTTTTATCAAATATTTACTACAGAATAAACAGCTATTTGTTTGTTGTATTTATCTCTTGCGATAATATTAAAACAATTTAAGTAAATATTTACATGAACAAAATCAGGAAAAGATATTTTATTTTATTGTAAGTGCTAGGCAATGACATTCGAAATTGAAAGCCAGTAAATCTTTAACGTAAGAGAAACAACAATATTTGCATGATAAGAATGTTTTTGAAGAACGGCGAAAGGCTTTATCATCGTCTCAAGAAAACTGTCAATTGGTACAAAAGATAAATTGACGTCTGTATCCACGCACTTTAAATGTTAATAACTACGTCGTGTCGTACGTACAGCAACCAGTCATCGACGTTCTCGCGCGGTGCGTGCATCTTCTCGCCAAACAAACTATTCAGTTAACTGTTTCTATTTTCAATTAGATAGAAACTTTAACGACAATTATAACAGTGCAATAACGTAATTAGAAATTTTGCGTTTCACTTCTTGCATTATTAAAACTACTCTAAGTCAAGTGTCAAAACCTTTCATCAATTCGAAACAACGATTGCTGGAAAGCAGAAGTTATAAATCAAAAACTTGTTTTTTTTTTATTAACTAATTCAGGGAGTTCTGTGACAATGGAACCGTCTACTTTACTTCTAACTATTCTGACAGCGAGTATTTGCTTATATTATTTTGTTCTAAGCAAATTAACATATTTCAAGCGACTAAAAGTTCCGTATGTGCAGCCTATTCCGTTCCTAGGTAATATGGCTCCTTTCGTCTTCGGACGTATGACTCTTTCGGAGCTGCTACAAAAAGTATACAATCTCTTCCCAGACGCAAAGTATTTTGGTTTCTATGATTTTTCAAGACCTGTTTTCGTTATCCGTGATCCAGAACTAATTTCTACAATCGCCATCACACAATTCGATCATTTTTGCGACCATCATGGTTTCGTGAACGAAACCCTCGATCCAATAGCTAGTAAAAATCTTTTCAACTTACAAGGAGATCATTGGCGTGAAATGCGAAAACTTCTTAGTCCTAGTTTTACATCCAGCAAAATGAAAATGATGTTTGAACTTATAAATCAGTGTGCCGAGAATTTTACCAGTTTTGTGGCAACAGAATCTGGAAAAACCTGCAAGACATATGATATGAAAGACATACTTTCTAGATACACTACCGATACGGTAGCCACGTGCGCATTCGGCATAAGTGTGGATTCTTTTAACGATCCAAACAACGAATTTTCCGTAGTTGGCAGAAAATCAATGCGTTTTGGAGGACCCTGGGTGAGCTTCACGTTTTTCATGCATAGAAGTTTTCCGCTACTTGCGAATTTTTTCAAACTGAGAATGTTTGGCCCCAAAATAGAGAATTTTTTCAAAAATATTGTTACTAATACTGTGAAGTTTAGGGATGAACAGGGAATTTTTCGTCCAGACATGATTCAATTAATGATGGAAACCAGAAACAAAAACAGTGGACTTGTGTTTGACATAAACGAGATGACCGCTCAGGCTTTTGTTTTCTTTCTCGCTGGATTCGATACTATATCAACAGCCATGTGTTGGATGACTCATGTAATCGCTGTCAATTCTGATGTTCAGAGTAAATTAAGAGAGGAAATCGATAATGTCCTTATAAAGACCAACGGTAAACCTACCTACGAAGCCATTAATGGCATGAAGTATTTGGATGCGGTAGTAAACGAGACTCTTAGAATGTATCCAGTATCATCTTTTCTTGATAGAATATGCACCAAAGAGACCGAATTGCCACCACCAACTTCGAATAGCCAACCAATCAGAATAAAGCCTGGAGATAGCATATGGTTCTCGGCTTTATCTCTACAACGTGATCCAAAGTATTACCCGCATCCAGACAAGTTCGATCCAGAAAGATTTCTTAACGGCAGTGTGGATAATTCAATCTACATGCCATTTGGTATCGGTCCAAGAATCTGTATTGCCTATAGGTTCGCCCTAATGGAAGCAAAAGTCATGCTATTCTATCTGCTTTGGCGTTGCGATCTCGAACCTGATATTAAAACCAGAGCGCATCCTGCATTGAAGAAAAAAGCTTTTATGATGGAGACAGAGGGAGGCTTCTGGTTGAAGATACGTGCGAGAAAGTCAAAACCTCCTGTTATACAATGTTTATCAAACAAAGTTGAGAAATAGTAATTTATTTAAAGCATGGAATTATATATTTAAGATTGATCTTTTAAATTGTGAGAATCCAGTCTCTTCCTCAATTAAATATGTACAGAAATTAAACGTTTTTTTGTTATATTATATTATATACATACATATATATATATATATATATATATGTATAAGTTTATATTATATTTTAAATATAAAAATATGTTCTACAATTAATTTATAATGTATAATACTATTATAAACTTTTTAAATAGTATACTATAATTAAATTAATAAATATATAAATATGAAACATGTAAATTAATTTAATAATTGAATTATATTAAAAATCAATGTTTTCTATAATTAATAATTAATTTGCATGTAATAGTAGGATTATCAATTTTGTCCTTCTTTTCTCTTAGCGTCATTAACTTAACAATGAAGTGTGGAAATTATTTTTGTCAATCTAAAACAACAATTGTTAACAAATACAAATCATAATAAAAAACGTTGTATATATTTATATATAATTATTAATATAAGATTTCTAATTTTTTCTCTGCATCACGATCTAAAGTACTATCCTCATCCAAACAAGTTTGATCCAGAATATTTCTTAACGGCAATGTGAGTAATTCGATCTATATGCCATTTGGTATCGGACCCAGAATATGTGTTGCATATATAGGTTTCCCTTACTAGAAGCAAAAGTTATGCTGTTTTATCTGTTTTGGCGTTGCAATCTGGAATCCGATTTTAACATCAGAGTTTCTATGATGTTGAAAAAGAAATTAAAATAATTCACACCAAACGGAAGATTTCGGTTAAAGTCGTGAATAAAGAATTTAAAAAATCATACTATGTTGCAATGCTTATATCAGACAGATATAAAGTTAAAGGACTACAATAAGACATATTTATATTCTGTAAATACGAAGAACACGATATCTTTTGTAGTTACGTAATAAAGAAAATTTTGATTAAAGATTGAAAAATTAAAGATTATATTTAATTGATTATATAAGTTTGTTTTTTAGTATCTTTCTTTAATCACGTGTGCGAAGTGTGAGGAAACGTAAAATTGAAAATATATAATCTTTAGTTATATAACATACTTCTATTTATTATGTATTTACATGTTAAGATTTTACATAAGTAATTAGATAACTTATTGTTGTAAAATGTTTTTATAAAAAAAAATAAAAACCAATAAAAAATAGGACAATTAAGAAAAAGAGATGAAAAAAGAAGTGAGATAGAGAAGAGAGAGAGATGAAATTATGACAAAGATTGATTATACGAACAGGTAATATAATTAATATATGATTGATAAACTGGAAAATATATAAAACTATTCATTTATTTTGACAATAATTTATGATATTCATCATTCGTTTTTAACATAAAATTACAATTTTGAAGTTTATTTTTTGAAATATATAATAGTTTTGCGAATTTAACCTTTTCTTCAATTAAACATATAAAAATATAAACATACAAATTTCAAAAAGAATGTTTTTGAATATTTTAAGATCGACAAATTTGGAATAGTTTGCAGTTGAGTTAAAGATTGATAAAGAAGTTATTATTAAACGTCAAAAAAAAGAATTGTCTTGATCAAGAAATAATATTTCTCGTATAATTTACTTTTCGTAATTATTAATACATTTTTGTTTGTTTTTTGTTCATTCCTTACAATGCCAAAAAATTGACTTTCTGCACTTACTACATAATGTATTATTTTATTAAAAAATTATTTTTTTATCAAATATTTACTACAAAATAATCAGCTATTTGTTTGCTGTAGAATTTATCTCTTGCGATAATATTAACCCTCTGCCTACACATAGGGTTACGATAACCCCAGTCGATTTTGAAATGCCCGCTACTTAAAAGTATTTAGCAATGGGACGCTGGGACTGGGGGGGGGGGAGTTTGAACTGTGCTTTACTTATTCCTCTTTGGGCATTGTCAATGTTCCAAAAATAACAAAAGTAGGAGCATCAAAAGTGTATGTTGGGGTTACAGTTACCCCATGTGTAGGGAACGTAACATAAAATGAAAAATTTCCAAATTTGAAGAGTAAGTAAAAGTTATTTTTTTGTTCATTACGTATCATTTGCGCATACAGTACTTACATATATTACTAATGTCGCGATCATTTTGCGAAAATATGCTGCAATTGTAGCATTACAAATTAAAAATTTTTTTCTATAACAAACAAAATCTTTTGTAATAAATATTTTTTGTATTAATAATTATGTTTTTGTGTATTAATAATTGTTTTTTAAATAAATATTACTATTTTCTTTTACTATTGTGTTTAAACTGCATTCATTTTTTACTGAATTTACATTACAAAATAAATATATTTTTTTAACAGAATAAAAAAACTGACGATAGATTTTTAAAAAGTACAACTTTTCCCCTTTCCATTGATCACCATTTTAATTACTTTATCTATTTTTTTCTAATAAATACGGGCGTTTTAAAAAAAGGCAAATTTTTACAAAAACGTTTCGTTCCTTTCTCATTCTTAAAAAAAAATCTCTTTTCTTTTAATATCTTCGACTTTTCAGCCCAGACCATCATAATTCTGAGATTTTTTCCTTTCAATTAAAAAAAAAAGTTAAAATTGATTAAATACATTTGGAGATATAAGTCAACGAAATTTTGGGGTTAGCGTAACCCCTATGTGTAGGAATCGGGAGAAAAATAAGGTGTGTAAGCAGATGGTTAAAACAATTTAAGTAAATATTTACATGAACAAGATCAGGAAAAGATATTTTATTTTATTGTAAGTGCTAGGCAATGACATTCGAAATTGAAAGCCAGTTAATCTTTAACCTAGAAAGAAAAACAACAATATTCATATCTAATTCAATTCATTCAAGAGAAACAAGAATATTCGCATGATAAAAATGTTTTTAAAGAATGGCTAAGTGCTTTATCATCGTCTCAAGGAGACTGTCAATTAATACAAAAGATAAATTGACGTCTATATCTACGCACTTTAAATGTTAATAACTACGTCGTGTCGTACGTGCAGCAACTACTCATCGACGTTCTCGCGCAGTGCGTGCATCTTCTTGCCAGACAAACTATTCAGTTAACTGTTTCTATTTTCAATTAGATAGAAACTTTAACGACAATTATAACAGTGCAATAATGTAATTAGAAATTTTGCGTTACATTTCTTGCATTATTAAAACTACTCTAAGTCAGGTGTCAAAACGTTTCATCAATTCGAACAACGATTGCTGGAAAGCAAAAGCTATAAATCAAAAACTTGATTTTTGTATTATTAATCCAGTAAGTTCTGTGACAATGGAACCGTCTACTTTACTTCTAACTATTCTGACAGCGAGTATTTGCTTATATTATTTTGTTCTAAGCAAATTAACATATTTCAAGCGACTAAGGGTTCCGCATGTGAAGCCTATTCCATTTCTGGGTAATATGGCTCCTTTCGTCTTCGGACGTATGACTCTTTCGGAGCTGCTACAAAAAGTATACAATCTCTTCCCAGACGCAAAGTATTTTGGTTTCTATGATTTTTCAAGGCCTGTCTTTGTTATCCGTGATCCAGAACTAATTTCTACAATCACCATCACACAATTCGATCATTTTTGCGACCATTATGGTTTCGTGAACGAAACTCTCGATCCAATAGCAGGTAAAAATCTTTTCAACTTACAAGGAGATCGTTGGCGTAAAATGCGAAAACTTCTTAGTCCTAGTTTTACATCCAGCAAAATGAAAATGATGTTTGAACTTATAAATCAGTGTGCCGAGAATTTTACTCGTTTTGTGGCAACAGAATCTGGAAAAACCTGCAAAACATATAATATGAAAGACATACTTTCTAGGTACACTACCGATACGGTGGCCACGTGCGCATTCGGCATAAGTGTGGATTCTTTTAACGATCCGAACAACGAATTTTCCGTAGTTGGCAGAAAATCAATGCGTTTTGGAGGACCCTGGGTGAGCTTTACGTTTTTCATGCATAGAAGTTTTCCGCTACTTGCGAATTTTTTCAAACTGCGAATGTTTGGCCCCAAAATAGAGAATTTTTTCAAAAATATTGTTACTAATACTGTGAAGTTCAGGGATGAACAGGGAATTTTTCGTCCAGACATGATTCAATTAATGATGGAAACCAGAAACAAAAACAGTGGACCTGTGTTTGACATAAACGAGATGACCGCTCAGGCTTTTGTTTTCTTTCTCGCCGGATTCGATACTATATCAACAGCCATGTGTTGGATGACTCATGTAATCGCTGTCAATTCTGATGTTCAGAGTAAATTAAGAGAGGAAATCGATAATGTCCTTATAAAGACCAACGGTAAACCTACCTACGAAGCCATTAATGGCATGAAGTATTTGGATGCGGTAGTAAACGAGACTCTTAGAATGTATCCAGTAGCATCTTTTTTTGATAGAATATGCACCAAAGAGACCGAATTGCCACCACCAACTCCGAATAGCCAACCAATCAGAATAAAGCCTGGAGATAGCATATGGTTCTCGGCTTTATCTCTACAACGTGATCCAGAAAGTATTACCCGCATCCAGACAAGTTCGATCCAGAAAGATTTCTTAACGGCAGTATGGATAATTCAATCTACATGCCATTTGGTATCGGCCCAAGAATCTGTATTGCCTATAAGTTCGCCCTAATGGAAGCAAAAGTCATGCTATTCTATCTGCTTTGGCGTTGCGATCTCGAACCTGATATTAAAACCAGAGCGCATCCTGCATTGAAGAAAAAAGCTTTTATGATGGAGGCAGAGAGAGGCTTCTGGTTGAAGATACGTGCAAGAAAGTCAAAACCTCCTGTTACACAATGTTTATCAAACAAAGTTGAGGAATAGTGATTTATTTGAAGCATGGAATTATATATTTAAGATTGATCTTAAATTGTGAGAATTCAGTCGTTTCCTCAATTAAATATGCACAGAAATTAAACGTTTTTATGTTATATTATATATATATATATATATATATATATATATATATAGAGAGAGAGAGAGAGAGAGAGAGAGAGAGAGAGAGAGAGAGAGAGATGTATAAGTTTATATTATATTTTAAATACGTCTAAAGAAAAAAGAAAGAAAGAGAAAGAGAAATTTAAATATTAAACATAATATTATGATACAAAATTGTACAATGTAAAAGAAATTGGAAAATATATTGTTTAATTTGGTTAATATTTAAACTAAAATTAAAAATGTAGTATAAATGCTTTATTTAATCATTATTAAATGTTTTGGATACGATTATATGTACTTTGCAATCAAATGTAAAGTATTTTAAAAAGTAATTATTTTTTTCAATAAAATATTATAGTCAAAATAAGTATAACACGACAGTTCTATAAAAAAGAAATACTTATACTGTCTTTATAAATTTATAGTTTCTATTTACAATCCTAGGTGACATTTTAAATCGTTATATTAATAAAATTGATATGTAATATTGCCTTAACAATCTATTAAAAAATTAACTAATTCAAAGAAATACCAAAATTAGTAACAGACATTATTTTTTTTAATCACAATTTTCAATATTTTTCCAATAATACGTTATAAATTATAAATTTAATAAATATGTAGTATTTATTGTATCTTCTTTGTGTAAATTCAAAACGCTACGTTCTACAATTGTGTAATAAAGGG